>NW_010532398.1:13847-23381 GCF_000687285.1 Phaethon lepturus | reverse complement strand
TTCAGCAGGGACTACAAACATTTTCTAAATGTGACATACTCATGTATTACCGGGCTTGCATCAAATTTGTAATGCTCCAAATTATTTGATACTTTGCTTTCAACATCTGGTTTTTATGAAGGATGCAAAAAGATCTGTATTTTTTGCTCTGCTTGCACCCTTTAAACCCAAACAAGACTTACACGGAAAGTTGCCGTCTTTGGCAGGGTGGGGAAAGGGATTTCCTAAGGCCTTTCTTTTCTCCTCTTTCCTCCCCACCCTCCAGTAAATGCAATTAAAGGTCAGCAAGTATTCAGTACAGTGGAAAGCCCCAGGTTACAAAAATAAATGAATTAGAAAAGCTTTCCAAGATTATAACAACTGTACATGTACTCTCCAGACCATTCTTAAAAACCAGACAGGGTTGAGGAAATACACACTAGGTATCCTGACATTGCTAGCAAACATAATTAAAGTATATTTATAAGCATTGTGAAAAAAAAAATCATACACAGGCAAAACACATCTCCCCAAATATTTTGCTCGTCATTCAGGAGATTAATCCCTGAAGAAAACAATTCTATAATGCATTTTCCATCTGCTGTTTTTCTATCTCTACTCTAAAAGCACAGGAAAAAAAAAAATCTTTTAAAAATAACAAAAAAAATTTTGACATATTCTTTAAATGTTTACTTACTCCTTTCGATAGGCTGTAATAAAAGAGTTATCTGCTTTATATGCTAGTGAAAATCCTTGCAAGAGGAATAAATGCTAATATGAGGATATCATAGTGAGCAAAATGTATTTAGGTTCTTAATTTTCAAACCGGTTTGGTCTCAGGGCGCTCTTTTGGGGTCACTTTAAATCCCTCTTCAGCCCACCTGTGGGCTTGCCTCTCTCCTCTCACTCTGCATCGCATACCCTCAAGCCCCATCAGCGCTCACGGCAGCGGAAACGGCCCCGTGGCCGCCCAGCTCAGGTCTCACCCGCACCAGGCTTCCGCTCGAGCCGGCCGCTGGGCGAGCCTCCGTGCCGGAGGGAGGGAGCGGCAGGAGAACACGGCCCAGGGGCTACAGGGGGAAGAGGGTTGTCCCCTCTGTCGCTGCACCAAAGCGTTTGGAAACCTCTGGGGGAACAAAGGTACCTGCACTCGGGAGCTGCACAAACCGCGGGCACAGCTGTCCCCAAGACCGGACGCCTGGTTTTTGCAGGTTCAACCAGAACACATGCAGTACTAAACGCATCCTTTTCCTTCCCTGCCACTTTCTCCCACAAGAAGTATAACTTCACTTCAATCCATCTACTGCAGGACACGCAGGTGACTTATTTTGAACCATAAAAAGGTAAAGTACTGAACTTGGTTTTCCCTGAAAGCCAGCAGGTTAAAGGGAGAATGCTTCTGCAAAGGTTGTAGCAAAATCAATCAGTAACTTTTTTTCTATAGCTAGCAATTTTGAGAGAGAGCAAATATTCCAATCCCAAAATGATGCTAGAATGGTGTTCGAGACCATGATCTGCTTCATCTTTGACTAAACAAGACAACTACTTATGCTTTCACATGCCCCTGTGCAACACAATTCCATGAATCAATCACTAGAGATAAAACAACATTAACAGTGACAGGAATAAGGTATTATACTGACACGAAAATAAAAAGTACTTTGCACTTCTACGGTTTCTGTAAAAATTTAGCATACAGCATGTCTGAAACACTAGGACTCTGCAGTTTCTCTCTGTACCTTCCTCTTTTTTTCCTCTTTATTTGCCACTCAGGTGGTGAATTAAAGACATTTGGGTACATCACTGAGATGACGGAACACGTACATACTGCGATGAACAAGCTGCAGTGGCCAAAGGGACTGGTCATCCCAGCTATGCTAGACTCAACAACCAATTCAGGAAAAACCCTCTGCAGAAAATTTTTGGCATGAAAACACAGGGTATAAGTATTTGTTGTTTTTCTTGCTACTTCATTCTTGGAAATTAAAGTTGACATAGAAATGAAATGAAGTATCACAGTAAACTTCCTACTTTAAATTTCTCAACAGTCACTAAGTGCTTACTGTATTACATGATACAGGTGGCCCATGACAAAAATATGACAAACCAAAAAACATGCCATATATACTTTCACAGAACAGCATTACCAGGTTTTTTTATAAAAGTTTCTCTGTTTTTAGGGTCTTATAGGAGCTCCAAATATTTGTAAAACTTTTAGAGGAAGGAGACAAAAGTGAGAAAGATGGAAAAGGTAAAAGAAAAGGTAGAGCTTACCCCAAGAACTCGTCCTGCAGCAAATGCAGATTCATTTTCACTGGAGGCATAACTCTACATACACTGTACTTCTCATTTAGCCCAACAATTAACAGATGATTAGCTACTGCTGTTTTCAAACATTAGAAATGTTATTGTCCAGAAACACGCCTGCAGAGCAAGCCCCCCGGCCCCGTGATTACTTCTGTACTTGCAAAGCCCTGTAGCTGGTCACTCTCTTGGAGACGTTCAGCACGGGATTGACAAGTGGCTAAGAGCCACCCTCTCGTTCCAAGGTTAAAACCGCAGTTTTGATACCACAGCTGGACACCTGCCATCACTGCGGGCCTCAAAGAGGAATATGGCTTAAAAAAAAAAGAAAAAAAAAAAAAGGAAAAGAAAAGAAAAGAAAAAGCATCTTTCAGGAATATTCTTCTTCCTCATCTGCTGCTCTGCAGCATCTTCAGCCTCCTCAGGGAACACATTTATTCTACCGCCAGTTTTGCATTCCAGTTCCAAAGAGCTGCAGGCACACCAAGCTGTATCTTTCAGTTATTGAAGTTTGGGAATCCTCCAGAACTGCTTTCCATAAGCTGTCCGGGAAATGCTGCTTGGCAAATTTGCACTATGGCTAGGACTCAAACTCCCTGTACAGATTGCATAAAGGACTGATGGAAAAGACTTTCTCAAAATAGTAACGTCCCCACCACCACACACACACACGCACTGCATCACTAACCTACACTGACATAATCTGGCAAGTGAAATGGGAAGAAAAATTCTATTTTCTGCCAACAAAAGAGGAAATCAATTAGTTGGATGTTAAATAAACTGTAAGAATTTAAGAACAAAACACCCTCAAAACTCTCAAGCTTCTTAAGCGCACATGTTTACATTTACATATACAGCATCTCTTTCTTTAATCTTCTCTTCTAGACACATGGTTAAGTTACTGAAGTTACCAAGTAGCACCAAAGCCACAGAAGCCACATACATGGACATGTCTTCAGTAAAAACAGAGCAAAATATACCAGCCTAACTTCTTTCCCCAAGGTATGTATGAATGCTATATTTTCTTTTTTTTCAAACACAGTTACGGAGGGACAGACTTGTTCCCTGGTTTTTGCAGGTTTGTTGTCTGCGGGTTTTTTATTAAATTATTATTAATTTTTGAAGTACTACTTTCCCTAATCCAAAACTGAAAGCCTGCAGATCTTTAGGAAGAGCAGAAACAAGAGGAAAAGAAAGAAAACATTACTGCTGTGCAGCTACATAAGCAAGAAAGCCTTTTTCTTTTTCCAAGACTATTTTGAAAAAAAGCAACACTTAAACATGAGCCTCAATCTGGAGCAAAGAGTTAACTCTGTAACAAAAGGGAGGTCTAAATTAAATGAGAAAATCCCCATGGTATACAGTACTCCAAAAGTACTTTGCTGGCAACGACAAACGCGGGCCGGTTGCATTAGGTCAGTTAACCTGTATGACGTCAGTCGGTAAGCTAAGGGTAGAGCGCCATGCATAATAAGGAACCAGCCACTGACATTTGCAGAACTTGTGGTAATAAATGCTGACCTTTCCATTAAACAGAATTTAAAACTTTGAAGAGTACAAGCGTTTAGGTCCTGGAAGCATAAGTTAGCTAGTCAATGGGCAGGGCACGCCAGACGTGCAATTACCACGTACTCTAAAACACTGAGGTATTGCTCACTAGCACTGCTCGCGTCCTCTGGGGCTCATACTATTGGCTGTACAATGTGCCACTGAGTAAAGTGTTCATAAAGAGTCAAAATATTACTTTAAATTATCCTAACATCAAAAGGTAAGTCCTGGCTGTATTGGAGGGCAATCTATACACAGCCTAAGCTGAATAACAACTACAATTTATTGCTCTATCAATGTTTGTCAAACAGCAGCCGTGTCATTCCGTGCATGCCAACCAGTAAATTCAAAAGAAAGCTCCTGGAAAATACAGTGAACTAACTTCAGCAGTTATGAGTATCACCAGCTACATGCTTCCCTGCATTTATTAAAATACACTCCACAAACCCCAGTAAAATACTTCATGGGTGGGGGCCAGCACCCTGTTCATTTAAGTCTCGAGGAAACTACCTGTCCCTCCTTTCGTGCATTCTGAGCAAAGTTTGCAACAAGGAAGCTGCAAATGGCAGAAGACTAATTAATGTAGGTTTGTCATTAACTCTTTTTAAACTTCAGAGCTGTGTGAATTAAAGATAAAGGGAGTTTACTCCCTAGAAATCATATTGAAGTATGAAGTGAGTCAGGGCCCCTAGAGAGATAATGGAAATAATGTCTTCAGATAGGCTTTACAAAGCTGAATTTTAAATTGAAAAAATGGTGAAATCCTAAGGTTTAATTAGTCCTGGCAGGTCTGGACTGCTGGGAACATTTCCATAATTTTAATCATCAAAGTAATTATTGAAGGTTTTAAGGCTGGATGGTGGGGAGAGGAGGTGGGATAGCAAAGAGGAGGAGCAAAGGAGGCAGCCTGTGTCTCACCGCCAGCATAGCAATTTTTAAGTTCTCAGTTCTGCACCTTACTTTGATCAAAAAAGGAAAATAATCTTGACCCAGTGATAACACTGGAAGCCTCTGTACAAACAAACAGAAAACTAATTTAATCATCTTCCAGCTCCCTCCCTCAGGCAGCGCTACAGAAAGGAGCTACATCTTCCTGAACAAAAATTCACAAGTAAATACAGGGTTTGTGTTTTCAGCTCCTTTCTGTGCGACCAGGAACAGATTTGTTCCTTTCATTACTGTAATCTGCATCCAAGAATTTGGAGATTTTATATCACAGTTGTTCAAAAATGAGTTCTTTGACATATTTCATGCATCTTTTTATAATACAGCTGAAGAATTCAGAGGAAGCAGGGTTTGAATTTCAGCTGCGCGTATCAAAAAGGAAACAAGCCTCTGTCAGGTAATACCTGACCCAGTTCCAAGTTTCACCTATTTTTTAACAGCCCTGGATTTGGCCACCATGTTCAAATATTGTAATGGCCCCAATTCAGCAAACAGTAATGCGCACTTTTATCTTTATCACTTTGTTCTTGTGAGCAAAGAATGAAGGTCAGAGCAATCCTACTTTTCTTCTTAGGCAGAGTTCCTCACTTTAATATTAAACATATCCTACATCAGTTTACTTAGAAGTTATACGTCCATAAGTCACTAGCAATACTCCTACTTTTTTTTTTTTAATTAAAAGCTCTTCCATCACAATTACACAGCTTGCCTAGACTGCGACTATATCGCAGCTCTATTGTCAACTGTATTATCCCACAGAGAAATTTTATTAAGTATGCATCTTTACAGAGCAATGTTACAGAGTAAAAATACAAAAGGGATTCCCCAAAATAAACAGAAGGGCCAGAGACCAATATATTAAAGGCAGCTCTTAGAGACATACTGAGGAAAAGACAGATACGGTCGTATGACAAGCTCAGCTACTGATTTCCAAGCGAGCAGACACAACATACCGGTGCAAATGTAGCAGCAGGAGGGCAACCAGCTCTCTTCACATTGCTCAACTCACGGGAGCAGCTGCCACAGGACCACCAAGTCCCCACCATCATTCTCGGACTATATTTAATACTAATTTAAGCATATACTATCAATATAGTCTAGATCTAGAGTGTAAGGATACGATCTAGATTCATACTATCAAGGCAGCAAAGTATAAATGGCTTTTTACAAAAACTAGGATCAAATGCTAAACAAGGCTTTGCATTTTTAGTTTACTTGCTATATTGATTAGCAACACCTCATGACACCTCATGGAGTTATTCTTAATACAGATATTTAGCAAGCATAAATATATGAAGAATAGTCTGTGTGGTATACGGACTGTAAGTACAGTCATTATTACATCAGGCTAACGTGCAGAGAAGCCCACCGAATTTGTAAAGAAATAGGCAAGTCCTGAATTTTAAGCATTTACAACATTTTCAATTTTCTTCAAGTTAAGCATGTATCTATCACCGTTTGCCTTATACAACCTAGAGGAGTGGAAACAAATAGAAACTGCAGTAGACATAGCCTTATAAATTATGTCTTTGTAATTTTAGATTAAGAACTAGTTCAGACTAATGACAGTAACATAAAACAAAACATATTCCCTGACTTCCTCATAGCTTTTCTCTGCCAAAAGCAATTAAGAGTACTGCACCTTTGGGGAGTCATGAGGAAGGGAGGGAATGCTTGATGAGGTTATGACCCTTTCTCTGATAAAAAAACCAAAGATCTCCGACTCCATTACACAAGAGACTGGATACTGAAAACTATTATATTTCTGATTTTCCCCCTGGAATTTGTTCGTTCTTCTTAAGTCTTACAGAAAGATCAGCATTATATTCAGATCTGTGGACTGTTACATTAAAAAAAAAAAAAAACAGACACTCTCAAAATCCGAGTGAGTCTTTTGGTTGAGTTCCCTCTTTGATATGAACAAGTCAACCTTGAATTCTGAGTTACATGCCTCTGAGCAGGCATATTCTGTACTACCGTTGCATGTTAAACTCACAGTAGAAATAACATGAGCACTTGCTTTTATTGGTTCTAAAGCAGCATTTTTCTTGCACTCTTCTGCCAGCGGGAGCTTGGGTAATCACTTTCAGTTAAAACATCTGTGGCCGTGGCCATGACACCTGCCCGCGGGTCCATTCACGCCAGCCCCACTGAAACTCAAAGAAAGTCTTCGAATATGGGCATATATAATCCTTCCTTCAGACCCTGAATGCAAGAAGTATTAGAGAAAAAACAGAGGCAATTATCCTCCATTGCACAAGGGAGATACCACATCTTAGTCTAGCCCAGTTTTCTCCATTACACACCAGCAGTAGTATTGCTGCTGCTGCAGGATCTTGGATGATAAAAAAACCCCAAACAAAACAAACTCAAACCAAATCAGAATTTATTTTCTTCTTGTAGGCAAGGCAGACACCATGATCTCATCTGAAATGGCAAACTACCTGGTTCTTGGGGGGGCGGGGGAAGAATAGCAAGACAGCTTTTTCAGATATGATGCCTGCAAGCTTCTTTCGCCATACAGGGTATAGCTAAGACAAAATTATGATATCTTTACTTCTGGCTGATTCAACTTCTCATCACTACTACATTTAAGAAGTGGCAGACTGGACATTTTCTCTCAATATGGGAGAGAAGAAAGCAGTAACTTCTGCCATACTCCCCTGTTCTCCTCCTACGATGGGATACTCGATTAACCAGTTGTCAGTGTGACAATAAAACCAGAAACCTGAGAAATGGAACACAGTGGTTTTACAGATTTTCTTTTTCAGCCACCTCTATCAGGATTCTCTAGAATTACCTTTAATCCTGTATTCAGAAAGACCATTTCACAATGGGGCTAAGAATTTACCAAACCCAAACTAAAACGATACCTTTTTATGCCAAGGGAGTAAAATGGAATTAGCTCCATCATCGTAAAATGGAAATAGGCTACTGTTTTGTTCATGCTGAATTGGAGAATACATTGTGATCTCAGTTTGCTTTAGAGGACAAAATCTACCTGGCCACTAGGATTTCACACCGAGATTGCTATTGCAAATTAGCTATTGTCGTTTAACAATTCCCTTCTTTTAAGCACTGAAAACACAGCCTTGGACACTCGATTAACAAATTCAGTCCTCCCGTGCATAAACACAAGAAAAGATTCCTTTATAAAATGGTACAACAAAAGGTAACAAACCATATCACAGGAACACTGCTGGCACTCATTTTGAGGTTAATCACAGGCATCCAACCTGCCACCAGTGAGGGAAAAAAAAAACAAAACCAAACTTACATTCATCTGCATTATTAATTTGCTTACCTGCAACCTCACTGTTTACCTGACAGTCTGTTCACTTCCCATTTATACTGGGAGAGGTTACAAAAAGGTATTTCAAGGGAAATTCCAAAGCTCAACATAAATAAAGGATTAGTTGGTGGATATTACTAAGATAAGGAGATATATACCAGCAGTAAAGGCACCTGAGCTAATTCAGCCCTTCTAACCGCAGAATGTTTACTCTCTACAAAAATTGGCTTTCAATGTGACTGCTAGCTACAGAACAGCCAACAAAAGCACTACCTGTTTGCACAAAGTAAAATGAAAATGGAATTACAAAAAACCTTGTCTGGGTTTGAAACTCAAACTTGTTTGATTTCAGCATTAAGTTACTCAGTTATGAATGAGGGATGAAACAATGGTCGCCATACAGAACATGCTCAAGAAAGCAAAAAAAAAATCCCACTTTTAAACAGGATTATACAAACCACTGAGCAAATATTGTTAAAAAATGAAAATCCACCAAGAATACACCTTAAAATCAGAGCTCCTGTTTGCTCTGCTTCAGAGAAAACAGAGTAGAGATTTGGAGAGCATAGATCATAATCACAGGTTTTATTTGTTTATCATTGTATAAAGAATAAGCTAGTCTAGGCACTGCATTCTAAATACAACCAAATAATTACACCAAATCATTGGTAAATACAATCTCACGTCTTTGAAAAGTAGCACTTACCCCTGGAAAGCCCACATATTTGTGGTGTATTTTACAGGCAAATCCATTTCTCTACATCATTTCCCAATCCTTAAAGTAAGGGCAAGGTCTCTTTTCTTCCACCCTTTATAGAAGCAGTTTCAGAGGAAACCCCCAGAGACGACTTTTTTTTTTTCTCTCCTTGGTGTGTATTTGCACACTGACTTCTCTAAACTGGGACAGGTTAAGCTGTCAATAAAATGGCACCTTTTTATTTGAGCCTTTCTCCTGCTCTTGATACTGAGTTTTGTGCTTTTTTAAAACAGTATCTTTCATGCTTCCCGTTGTGGATTGTAATCTGCAGTACAGCAGCTCCTTCTGAATTCTAGTACCACGATGCTACTTGCCTTTAAGTAGTGGCACAGACCTGTGAGGGCTTGAGAGCTGTAGTACCCAACGATCATTGTAAAAGTGTTTTTAAGATTCTATTTGCATATGAAGACCATCTTTTGTAAATCCGTAATTAAAGAGTAACTATCACTGTAATTTAATCTCTCAACCAAAATTGTCGACATTTTGACAAACTCATTGCATTACAGCGTGGGTGAAGCTTCCCCTGAAAGAGACCCAGCCACCGAGCCGCAGTTCTACTGTCAGAACTTCACCTGGGTCCCAGCTGCAAACAACCATCTCCTGTAACAATACGAGCAGTAGGCATTAAATAGCCTTACAACAGCGAATAGTTACTACTTTGTAAATATATGATTGGCAGCAGCTTCTTGCTTGCCTCGGGATAAGATCT
>NW_010532398.1:0-13816 GCF_000687285.1 Phaethon lepturus | reverse complement strand
AAGAGCGGTGGGCAGAGTGAAACATCATTAAGTACTAACCATGGAGGAGAAAAAGAAAAGAGGAAATTCCCCTGAAATGACAGGTTAAATGCTTCCCTAAGGGTTGCCTAGAACATCCTACGTACATCGTCAAGCTCCTATCAGGTTCCTTAGGCAAATTGGGAACTTGTCGAAGTGTTACAGGCAAGGAAATAAACAGACCTGGGTTTCAAAGCCTCCTCCCAAAGCCAATGAAAACCCCACTTTCCCTCCGCAGGCTGTGCCTGTCGCTCTGTGTAAAGCTATCATTTGCACCCTTTCCCAACTTGCTATTAGAAGCATCACGTTGCCCTGGCTGGAAGAGAAACAGCCCCTCATTTACTTCAGAGGCAAATACGGTTTTGTTGCTAAAGTCCATAAGCTCCATCATTTCATTAGCACAGAATTAACACCATGGAGGGGGAGAAATTAGCTACGGTCACTTCTTCAGCATGCATGAAGCAGGACAGCTTATCAAGTTCTGAATTAATCTTGAATTCAGCCTTCACAGTGCATGAAGTTGGCCAAATCCACTGCACAAAGTATCATTTACCCTGCAGAGTATTTATAACCAAAACAGATCATTAGCAGCAAAGCTCCACGGCAAGTCGGCTCACAGATGTTTTGCATCCCAACTGGTTAGCCAAACCCCCCACTCAAAATCAGGAAAAATTAGTTGCCTGCTGGTCTTGCTCCTGAAACATCGTGGGCTGCATGCTGGGTGAGGGCAAGCAGAGGAAGGTGAATACTTAACTAGAGAGAGGATGGGACTGTTCTTCCTTACGGGACTAGCAATACATCTGCTTAGCTGTATCACGAAATCATAGCTCTTCTCCTGCAGGATGAGAATCATTAACACAAGCACTTCACCATGAGCGTGTCGGCCTCTCTAAATATACAAATCCTTCATTCATTTAAGGTTAATCATTTGTTTAAATGCATTCTTCTGAGAACTTTATAGTACTGAACTGCAAATATGCTGATTTCTCTTGCAATAAGCACTTTAAAATTACGTTTTCTCTATGCTAACTCTAGAACCGCTGTTATTGCCAGCACAGCTTACAGGAGATATTTCAAAACTTCCTTCTTTTGCTTTTTTAAGCAGAGAAACATCATCTACAGTAGTATACATAGGTTTTCTGGACATTCCACTCCCACATCTCATTTAAATACAAAGTATTTTGCAACATCTTAAGCACCTTAAAATACACTGAATAAACTCCAGCAGACTATTCAGCGATACCAGTCACGACGCCGCTGTAGATACAAGGGCAGGGCACAGCGAAACGAAGCGACGTGCCAAGGTCGCACAAGCAGGCAGCAGCACTCGTGTGCCCAGACCGGCACGTGAGCCTCCTGATGCCAGGGCTGTGACTCGGCACCAGCCCAGATGTCTCCTCGCCCGTGACGGTACCTCTGCGACGGCCGGCTGCGCCGCTGGTGCCTGGTACCGACTACCGGAGGAGGGAAACACAGTACGCAACAACGCAAGCACTGCACGGGATTTTAAGTAGACCCCCAATCTTAACCAGATGACTGCAGCAAAACCTTCCTTGCTCTGCACAAAGCGGCTTCAGAGTCCTCTACATAGTCTTTGAAAAATCACCTAAATAGGGCTGGAAATAGAACAGTGCCTATATACGCATACATAGGTGACCATTTTCAACTGGCTTACAAACTGCTTAACCACCCCATGGCCAATGAAGACAAAAGGCCAAGTTTCTTGATTTTCAAGAATTTGAAATTTGAAATTCAAGAATTTTCAAATCTTTCAAGATTAATTTGGCGATTAGGCCTTGGGGAAGGAGTCACAGAGTTCAGAAACGCTGGCCGCAGGGACTTGGACCGACTGTAGGCCAACCAAGTGTGACCCAAAGTAGACAACAAATAGGTTTATTTTTTTGTGTGTCCATTTGCTTTAGAACACAGTTTCTTCAGGGATTTTTTTGTTGTTTTCAAAGTCAACGGTCCACTGATCAACCTAAATTACTCCGCTTCCAGTGCAACATATTAGTCCTTTGAAAGGGACACGTTTCAAGCAGAAAGTTAGAGTTAAAGATAGTTTCCTTAAAACTTTTAACCAAACTCCATGTATTTGTTTATTTACCACAGTGGTAAATGAAGCCAGTGGATCACTGTATACTTCAACATTTATTGCATCAGACTGTTTAACAATACAGTGTTTTCAGTACCCAATATTGATAAAGGGGACTCTTGGCATTTTAGCAAGAATAATCTCTTGGGAGAACCTGAAGAGATGACAAGGGAACTTTTAGCTACATAAGTCATAATTAGGATTGAGCCAACATGCAGATTCATGAGCCATTATTTTAACATATTATTCTAATCACCGAGTCATATGCGCAAGATTAATAGACATAATATACAAAAAGCACACTTGAGTACTTTGAAGAAGCAGATACTACTATGTGTATACATATAAAAATAACTAAAGCAACTACTCAACATTACAGAAGTGGTAGTGGTTTTGCGAGTTTCTGAAAACAGTTCTCTTGTACGACTTTTAGCAATTCCTTCACTGATGACTTCTGAGCCTAACTTTCAAAATCCCACTTAGTTTTAGACAAACACATTTCACTTTTAAATGAGCTTCATAAGGTTCATGTGCTAGGAAAAAAGAAAAAAGAAAAACCCAGGAAAAAACCCACATTGAGTGCTATACTACACACAGGAACTAAGCACATACTTCCCATCTGTTCAGTAAGTAGGCCACTTTTTTTTTTTCCCTTCTGAAACCCCTACAACTTAAAAACCTGAGCTCTTTTTCAAGCTTTGTTTGGTGTTTAGATTGCAGTGGGATGTATACAAAACCACCCAAGAGCCCTCCCTTGCATTGTTATTAATATTTGCAATACAACATATATGAAGAAAGAAAGGTAGCCATCCAGTTAACGGAGGGAGACCAGCCTCTGTCCTCCTCCCAGTCTACTTCGGCAACACCTCTCAGCCAGGAGGCACTTCTTTGGTGAGGAGCTACAAAAAGCACAGCAGAAACACCGAATCCTTCTCTCCTTTCGAACTCTCAGCCAATCTGATTATCAGGGTTTTCAAGTACTCTGCCAAGGTACCGAGAAAAGATCACAGGATAAAGTCTAACAGCCACAGCTGTGTGATTTAAGAACGAAAGTGACTTTAAGTCATCAGGTTCAGTACTGTTTCCTCTAATTACTGGATCATTTCCTATCTGGACATTTACAGTTTTCGATTATACAGCTGCTAAAATACCTGTGATCACAGATGACTGCTATATTCAACAGCATCCAAAGTTCAAGGTAACAAAGTGAGCTCAAAGTAGCTTTTATCTTCCTTTGCATTAACCCTTCAAACACTCAGAGCGCGCTATTATATAGTAATTTACTGGTTGTCTGCAAACTCACCTCTAGCCCCCAAAGAAAAGGTGGGGGGCGAGGGGGAGACAAAAGGAAACCCTACAAAAACCCCTCTGTTACTTAGTAGTTTGCATCGTTTTACTCTGTAATCTGCATTCCATTCAAAACCTTTAAAATCACTTTAGACTAGCTCAGAGCTTTAAACCAGGGATTGCTCCCTTTTTCCTACCTAAAAGAAAAAAAGAAAAGAAAGAAGAAAAAAAAGGAAAAAAAAGAAAAAAGAATGTGCATTAATTACAAGGTACTGACTGACCTGGATTAGCCTTTATTCCGTGTCAGCAGAAAAGAATTCCTGACATCTGCATCAATTACAAGGACAGAATAGGCTGTTCCAAGTGTATTTCTTATGAGAAATAAATAAAGAAAACCAACTTTTGGCTTATTTGGATGCCTAAGTGTAACACTGTGTAATCTACTAATGGGATAGTACCTTTCTTATGAAACCTTTCAAGCTATTTTAGGAACACAGCAGTATTTAACCTCACCAAGTTTCTGCCTGTGCTGTTTAATTCTAAATTTTTAGGAGGCCAGTTTTCCCTTATTTACAAATAATCATAAGCATTTTAATCAACTAGGAGTAGGGAAACAATGTCTACTCCTAAAAAACAAATAAGAAGAGGTGCAGGATTTGAATATAGTCAAGTCCTAGAACTTACATTTCAAAAAGAACACCAAAAAATTGTGAAGAGTGCAAAATAAGGCATGAGAATCATTTACTGTCAGAAAACCTACGTTATACCCACGGACAAAAGAAGCTTGATCTCTTCAGCTTACACAGTCCATAAGTACCTGTCTGAGGGTGACAATCATTTCTTCAATCAAACAAAAGTTTAATGTTGGAAGTTAAACACACAGACATGTTCAGACTAGAAACAGGACTGAACTGATGGCATAATTAGGGATAAAGTCTCTTCGTCATGGTTGATTCATCAACATCAGTTCTTGCTTTAAAGACTAAAACTCTTTCTAAAATATATGATATAGCAGAAACAAAACCCTTGCAATTCAGGCCTTCAGCTTCCAAAGACCCTATATTATGTAGAGGATGGGCTCAAACATCTACTGCAGTCCTTCTAGGCTTTAGAAACTTCTAGTGACCTCTCCAATAGGCAAAGATTTAGCATTTGTCAGGAAGTCCACATATGTTCCTCAGCTAAACCAGAACTCATGTAAAACCAAAAATCCCCACTTTTCTTCCCATGTACCAAATCCAATAAGGTAACAGTCATATTGACAAGCAGAGTCACTGCTGTGGACATCAAAATCTAGTGCTGGATTTGGAAGAAAGACCCATCAACATTTATAATCAAAACTATGGAGAGAACGCTTAGTTTTAAATTTTAGCTGTATACTACATACAAAAGTATCAACAGTATTCAAATAATCCCCTTCCAATACAGAATGTCTCATATGCAATGATATTGCAGTTCTTCGTAAACTCAAAGTTAAGACAATGAGGATGTCACCTCTGCAGGGACAGATTGTACATAAGGTTAGATTAAGCACTTTGAATCCAAGACTTGGAAGACGTTGTTAATTTGAAAAAAGGTTAACAAAAGGTTGTCACCTTTTTTCTGTGATTTAACAAATGTTACTATACATCGTTGAGTAGAAAGAGCATGTATTCTGTAAGACTTTGTGTTATGAAGTGTTTAAGCTGAAATATATAGTAGCAGAACTTGACATTTAGGTGGAAAATCTACTTCCAGATACATAACGTACTGCAAGAAAAATTATATCTGATAGTATAAAATGAAATATCAATTAGTCGCGCTTCTTGACAGATTGTAAAAAAACAACTATAAGCTGAAATGTTTGAACTGGGATTTTCATATATCTTTACTTAGTAACAAACTCAAGTTTGCCAAATACAGTACTTGAATACATCCAGACTTGAGGAAACTTGCCAGAATGTCTAACTTGGCAGAAAAAGATTAAGCAGGATCTCGTCTGGTCAACAGGCGGTATTTTCATCTCTGCAAGATTCATGTTTTTGGGGATTTTTTTTTTTTTAATTAGTATTCAATTCTAGAAGAATTATGAAGGTTCAAACATTGAACCAAGGGGTCTCCCTTCATATCAGTGCTTACAAACGCTTTTGTTGGCTTATGCCAAAGGTAACCCATGTTATATAATCTTCCTCTAAACTCAAAAGAAAAAAAAAAAAAGGCATAGAAGTAAAAGCAATATTTTTCCCTCCATACATTGCCTTCAGTATGATTTTCCCCACACCCCAAGCTTCCCTCCTCTTTCTCCCTCCCTCTGTTCCCTCCCCCATGTTCTCTGCATTTTACATTAAAGATTTCCTGGTATGACATTATCAGTGTGGCCTTCCCAGTTCTTTTATTCAGATGCAGAGAAGGGTGTGGGTAACTTGTAAAAGTAGCTGTAAAGTAAATATGCCTACAAACATCGACAATTTTAAAACTTCCATTTCCCCACTTCTCAAGGAAGGGAACCCACTGAAGCCAACTTACACCTATCTTCCAAAAACATAAAAAAATCTAAATACAGGCTCAGCATCTCTGAAGAGGAAGAGAAGTGAAAAATACAAAGAAGAAAAAAAGCACAAGAAAACAAAGGGGGGTTTTATTTTAAAAAAGTACATTCTCAAACACCAAGAGAATGTAAAAACTGAGTCAGATCCTCCCCAGCAGGGCTCATGGGGCGGGGGCGGGAATCAAAAGCCACCAAGCTGGGGGAAAGCATAGACAGGAAGAATTCACCTGCCTTCCAACAAAGTCTCAACCACTGTCTTCAGTCTGTTCACAAAAAAGAGGGCTCAGCACTTAAAAATGTGAGGTAATTCTGGTGGTTTTGGCTCACTCTGTGTCCTGGTTACACAACCCCAAAGCCAGGGCTGAAGCCAGCTCCAATAGGGTTGTATCATTCCTCTCCCTGGCCAGGAGAGCTCAGCGTAGCACAAGGCATGGGAACACGCTGGTACAGTTGGATTTAGAGCACAAAATTACTCCAAAGGCATGATCTGAACCATGTTCACATCCCTCCATCTGTCTGAAAGATGTGTGGCAAAATGGACTGGAGCTGCTGTATTAATAATGTGGATTCCAGCCAGGCCTGAAGTGATGAGCAAACCACTGTCTGTGATAAATGCACAGGGCGTCTGTATATATTATAAAACTTTAGGTCACGATAAAAGATTGCAGAGGCACAGCTGTATTTAGAAACAATTGTTCTCAATGAGAAAGCGAGACTCAACAGACAAGTTTCTGGAAGTGGTGTACAGAGCATTACCCCTGCAACTGCACGGCACCATGAAGGATGTACTGTGAGTTCCCATTGCTGCTTCTCCAAATCCAATGAAGCTTGTCATATCTTTGTGAATTCCTTTAGCTTTGAGTGTAGGCAAAAAAAAAAAAAAAAAAAAAAAAAATCAGTACTCTCAGTACACTTCCAAACTGGCAACCTTGCATAGCAGACAAACTATTGCTAGAAAATGTTAGGCATAAATGTTAAGACCTCTGCAAAAGCCATCTGTCCAAGCTATCCTAGCTGTAGCTAGGTCTTGCAGTTAAGAGTTGCAGAACTGTAACAAACACAAGAACTCAAGTTCTCAATGACGTTAGACTTCTTAGGCATATGAAATTCAGGCATTATTTTCCTTCAGCAGTTCTCTTATGAAACACTTTGCCTAAAATATTTCCGAGCACTTCATTAAATGAACAGCATTAACAAGAAATGTGCAACTAGCCAAATAATTATATATTTGTATATCCTAAAATTATAATTTCAAGATGCAACCTAAAACCTCAGTCCTGCAACACAACTCAGTAACATACCTCCTTACACCCACCCATTACTCCATAAATTGCAAGAACTCACCTCTAGGCTGGTAGCACAGTGGATCCAGGTATATGGGAAGATGTGGGTCTGAGTTGTTTTTTTTCTTTTGAGAGGTAGAAATGAGAGGGGATGACAAGCAGCAGAACTAAACAATTACCTTTAATACAAAATATGGTTTTATAATAAAACTAGGACATCCTTCATAAATATTTCTGAGAAATGAGCAACAAGGTCATGGCAGACTTCACACTCAAGAAAATCTTCTTTCTGTCACGTGGAAGGATTTTCTAGCTTGCAGCTGTCAGTGGAACAAGTCTTTAAATACTTTGCTTGTTTTAGCAGGTCACAAAATATTTGTGTGGTCAGGTTGAGGAGGGCAACTTCGGGGCACCTTCAATTTCGTATTCCAAGTGCCAGGTGCTATAAGAGTAGACTAGTGCCTCTAGTTAATAGTGCCACTTCTTTGAAAGTGGAAAGTCTATGATTTCCAAAAACTTTAGACAGACTTTAAATAAAAATAATTTATTTTGCTACTACTCAATTGTGAAAAAATATTGCTAAAGACTTAAGACAAGAGAGAAAAAAATTCCCTGTATACATATCTATACTTAGAGCCCTACGAAGGCGCTCTCTGTGTTTCATTTTGAGTGATTACAGTGCTCCTAGGGCTGGGTTCTAATACCAAGACTGTCCCACTGGGTAGGGAGCCTCATCAGGCACAAACCTTGAAATGCAGACATGCAGACATTTTCCTTCTGCAAGAGTTGTAGCAGACTCGTATCTTCCTAAAGGATTTCCTGTTGCCTACTGACTGTATATTTAACAAAAAAAAAAAAAAAAACATTCAAGACAGGACATCCCATCTTCAGAAATGTTGGCTTGCTTTGGACATGACCAGACAGAAGCACCTCCTGGCCAGACATCAGGCAAAATTCCCTAATGATTAGCCTCCTACTTAACTTGATTCTTCAAATATTGCTTTCTGTTGTAAAAGATATACCCTCTTCTCATGAGATAAGATTTAACCACCAACATGAAATTTTTATACAGTGAAAACGACAAATATATAAACTGATAACCACCCTTCATACAAACACAGACTTGAGACAAAGCATGTGGTTCCTAACTATCTCGAAAGAAACTAGACACAACAGAAGCCAAATAAGTTGGACTGCCTGGCTTTCCTGGTCAGCGAGGAAAGTCCAGACTTGCTAGGACAGAGGTTATATTCACACTTTTACCACCTGAAACAATTTCTTAGTCCTTCCATCATCTGAAGCACAGACTACATTGTGTGCATATGGGTATTGCACCTGGAAGCTGTGACCATTTTTAATTATTCTATAAAATATATGTTGTGGGGACCACTGCCAAGTTGTGTGCAATGGAATTTATATTAAGCCCTGTTCCACAAAACCCACAACTAAGAACAGCTACTATTTTCAAAGGATTTGGTAACTTTTAATGTCTTGAACTGCACAATCGGTTTTACAGCATGTTCTGACCAAAGAGGCTACCAAAACAAAATGCGGCTTCAATTTAAAGAATAAAAGCCTCCTATGTGCTAACCCAACGTCTCCAAGGCTCGTTTGCCTGGATCACTAATGGACCTGGACACAGCACAACAGAAGCAGCCTCCCACCCTTCCCCCCCTGCTCTCTTTGGCTTGCTGACCCTTCAAGAAGCTGACTTCAGCAGTTTGACATATCACTCCAAAACATATAGAAAGTTTCTATTAATATTTTATCACATATAAAACATCAAAGCTAGCTCCCCTTCTGGTTTATCAGCAAGATGCAATATCCCCTTTTTTTAAGCTAAATTAAACTATGGGGAGCCAATTAAAAAAACAAAACCTAACAACTAAGCTCTCCTCTGTATTAATCTCTCTAAATTGAGGATATATCAAGGTCTTTCAGCTCACTTTTAATGTCAGTGGCATAGTTTGAAATTACTACTAGACCTACATTTAGGTGACGATAAGACAAAAAAATCCCACCACAACCTCAAGGGATAATTAATATTAGCAGGCTTGAATTTGCTAACCATATATAGTACCTGTCAAATTTCTTCAGAGTCACTGGTAAATAAGTGGGAGGTGGCTGTGCTGCTGCACGCCTCAGCAACTCAAAGGACAAAAAGTCTTTGTATCTTTATTTTTACCACTTTGGATCTCTTGGTTAAGGCTGTGGTCAGCCTAAGATGAAAGAAGGGAATCTAATTTATCTTAAGAGTTGTAGCTTACTTCAACTGGTAGTAAGCAATCAATTTTTGCCTCTTATCCTTCGATGTCCTTTAAGTTGCTTTGGAAGAAATATGGCTAGGGAGGAGGGGAATCGATGAACCTGAAAACACATTTCTGGCATGTCACTTCAATAAAGCAGCAAGATAAAATATGGAAGAAATTTCAAAAGGGGGGAAAAATACCACAGTTTTTGGAATAAAAGCTGATTTACATTTAAGAAACTGTTGACTTTCAGAAATTAAATTATTAGTGTAAGTAAAATCCAATGTTAACAGTAACAGAAAGATTAACTGTTACTACTGCTCATTTTCTGTGTATTAATCCCGTGCAGGTGGCAGCAGTCTGGAGTTCTTACCATTGTCTCTGTTTCCACACAACAATAGGGGGAGCAGTAAAAACACTGGAATATATGTTAATTAAAAAAAAAAAAAAAGAAAACAAAAGAAAAAAGCCCACCTCCCAAACTCACAATGAAACTGGCAAAGGAAGCTGCTTTAAATCGTGGTTTCTAACATGAAAAATTTCACAGTAACTGCACTTTTTTAGAATCCTCTAAGTACTGCCAAACAGTAACTTAACCCACAGCAATTGATTTAACAAAAATAACTGTTCTCTTTGGTGACAAGTCTTCCCATAAAGAAATCTCAAGAGAAGCAATGGCTATCATTCCCAACCTAGAAAAAGCAGATGTAAAGTATACTGCTAAGATTTGTGACAACAGAATAGTACTTCTATATTTTCACTCCAGGTCACGCACAGTTAAGACTGCAGTATTACAGAGACATCAGAGTGTACCCTCTGGCCGGGGTCTTCTCCAAGAACTATTATGGTACTCAAATTATTTTTAAACAGGAAAAGAGAATTTAAACCTGCAACAGCTTCTTTAGCATCAGCAGCACATTTCCCAGATCGTAAGCAAGACAGGTGCTAAGCATGACACAAAAAGTAAAAATGTTATTCATGGAGGAGTATTCAATCAATCATTTTCAAAGAAAAGTATTTTCTACACACGGCTAACCTCAAAGTAATTAATAAATTTAATAATTAGACACTGTTTATCATTCCTGATGGACATCCACCATGAAGGGAGGTGTTCCCCCTCTCCGATCCCACCGAGGAGCACTAAGGGCGAGCCATCACTGGAAGAACGCTGGGGCAGGAGCTGGGGAGGAGCGGGAGGGCTGGGTGCTGCCGGCCTCGCTCCGCCCCGCAGGTCGCATCCCTTGGGCCCCGCCGCAGCTGCCCTCTGCCCCAACCGGCAGTTTCGAGCGGTGCAAACAGACCCCTAAAGCTGTCGTTCCCGTCAGGAAGGCAGACGCCGGGAACTCATTTATGGCATCGCTGTGTTTTACTTTCAGGCTCTGTTTGTGGAGCAATTTGGGGGTGGGGTCGTTCCCTATGTAAAAGTGATAAAGTTGAGAATCATATAGTTAAAAATTCCACTGGCAATATGCTACTCCGTATAAGCAAGTTCAGCTCTAAGTCAGGCTGATGGCCAAATGACAGTTTGCAGCTTTAATGTAAATAATTTTTAAAAAGCTCACAGTTAGGAGAGGGCCATCTTCAATCAGTTTTAAATAGCATGCGAGAGGAATATTTACACTACAATACAGAGTAAATTAGTACACCACTCATTTCTTTGCTTTAACAAGGAACCTTCGCTCCTCCAGGAATATTTGAATTGTTTTAGATTTCTCTAAACTTGGAACATCAGTTTAGCAGTGAATTAGACCATTAGTACTCAGAAGTGCTTTAAAGAAACTAGCTGGTTTTCATCAAGACACATCGATGTGTCCTCATGCAAGCACCATTTAGTCTCCCTATTTTGTACTATTCATAATTGGTTGTTTAATATGTGCACGTTATTTATAAATCATGATACAAGTAATTTTGTATCATGTAAAATTTATTTATACAAAAGCAAAAACAGGCATCAAACTCAAGTGCTACACTTCTTAATTGCTTGAGAACTAAGAATTAACTACCATTGAGACAGAAAAGCGAAAGTAATTCTTTAAAAATGGGATCATCAATATAAAAAACAAATAAACAAACATAGTTTTCCAAACTTCAAGTTTAAGCAGTTCAGGACACATAAGCTTTCTATAACTTGCAGATGACTGTACAGTGATCTCTGGTGGGATACCAGCCAGCCTGGACATCAGGAAAAGTGCTTGGAATTTGAAGTACAAGTTACTCTACTTGTTAATAGCCCAACCTTTGTAATGAGTGACTTCACCACCATTACAGCAGCTGCATCTTCACTTCTGATGAGGAGCAGGCTTTACTGTACTCAGACATTTCACAATGTCCAGAACAGTCTACCTTTCACCGCCCTAGGTCAAGGGAGACCACCACCACCTCCTCCTCCTCCTGGGGAAGTTTAAAAGCCCATCCAGTTAACAGCCTGTTGGCAACCAACAAAGAAAGCGGGACCCAACCAACGTGGCCCTGGTGACTAAGGCAGTTCATCAAAATGCTTTCAGGGAAAAAGCAAATCGATTCAACGTTGTGGTTTAATGCATCATAACACTGTCACAGAGTACGAGCCGCACTGCAGAGCGCAGGGGCTGCAGTCTGGTTGCAGCAAAGCAAGTGCCGTGCGAGTACCGCTCTGCTGTACTCGGGCGGCACAAGCAGTTGCTTAGGCTGTTGCTAATACTCAACTTCAGTGGACTGGAGCTAGCCCAAATTTCTCAAGAGAGTTATGACAAGAGTCATTATGCGTTATGACAACAGTCTACAACCGGCGTTTCAAAGAAAGATGTGCCAACCTCTCCCAGTGTGCCGAGAGAGGCCAACAAGTTAGAGAGGAGTCAGAAACAGAATATCCCATTTCATCACCCTTCCGCTTTGCTTTTCTTCCATTTCCAATCAGATTTCAAATCTGCTGTGGCTTCACCACCTCCTTTTATAAGCACTAGGGTTAAGAATTTCAAATATTGTCTTTATACAGATGCTTCCTACTCATTAAAGATACGATTTTCAAGCGATTAAAAGCTGCTACAAAATGATGCTATGATAGTAAGGGAAAATAACCTCACATAGGAAGATTATATTACTGGGGAGAGTGAGAACATAGCAAGTATGTACTATGTTTTTCCCCAGCATTCTTCTAGCTTCCAACCATTTCCAGCTAAAGAGATTTCCTTGGTTTGCAGTGGCTCATTTATTTGGAGCTGTCTTGCAGAGACTTCTCTGGTCTCCCCTTCAACTCATGTGAATTTTTTACATTCACAACATCCCTTGGCAAGGAAGTCAACTGTGTTTACCACTTTCTGCATAAACAGCCAAGACCTTTTATGTTCTACCATCCAGTGTTACCTGACAGCCACAAGTTCTTGTCCATAAAATAGCACATTTGGTATACACCGTTTATTCCAGACATCTCTCCCCTTCAGTAAGGCAGCAAGAAGCTGCAGGAAACAGAGAATGGAGCAAGGAATAATAAAAAACTAGTTCCAAAGAACAGAAGCAGGTAGATGAAGTACACAAGCACCACCCCTCAGCACACAGATGTTTTTGTGCCTATCTCAGCCCCAGTGAAAAACAATTTAGCCTATGCATGCACTATTACCATAGTTATCTGTGACTTCATGCGCACTGAAAAAAATTTAGAAAAGATGCTTCATTTTCCCATCTGCTTTTGTAATTCTTTAAAAGGGTTGTAGTAATAATGAAGTGTAACATCAACTTTCTCCATAAACAAAGCACAAGACAGTACGTTGCTATGTGCCCGCTGAAAGCCCCCGCAGCGCTGCGCAGAAGGCAGCATGCAGCAACCTCAACTGTTCCCTGCCAATGCATCCCTGCCATGAAAGAGTCTTCGCAAAATTTGAAGGTAGACATACTGATGCTATTTTCTTCACTGCATTTGAAGGGTATGATCCATTGGGCAGCCTACAGATGTACATGGCTGCATCTGCATGTTCTTCCTGTGCTGTGTTACACGTTACAGCAGAAATAGCATGCAAACGTTAAGTCAGAGGAGGTATAAAACTAAATGAGTCTTACCGTGAACAACAACAGTAACAGCTGGTAGACTCCCACTAGTGCCATCAGGTACACAATGCAAGGAAAAACACTGCAGTTACTTATAGGATATTTCACAATGACATAAGCTTGCTGTCCACTGGGATTTGTCAGTGGCTGTTTATAAAGCCCAGGTGTAAGATTTGTTTCCTTCAGGATGGGAGTGTGAAGCACAAAGTCAGTAAGGGAAGATCCAGCTGGGGGAAGTCATGGCTCTTGCTTAATGAAAGAAGATGGAGGGGAAAGGGGGAAAAGGAAAAAGAATTTGGGGGAGTTTAACTTCACAGAATCACAGAATCATTAAGGT
>NW_010532397.1:0-1203 GCF_000687285.1 Phaethon lepturus | reverse complement strand
CAAGAAGGATGCTGAGGTGCTTGAGCGTGTCTGGTGCTTTAGTCTGGAGAAAAGGAGGCTGAGGGGAGACCTTATCGCTCTCTACAACTACCTGAAAGGGGTTTGTGGCGACATGGGTGTTGGTCTCTTTTCCCAACTGTCTAGTGATAGGATGAGAGGAAATGGCCTCGGGTTGCGCCAGGGGAGGTTTAGACTGGATATTAGGAAAAATTTCTTCACTGAGAGGGTGGTCAAGCATTGGAACAGGCTGCCCAGGGAGGTGGTGGAGTTGCCATCTCTGGAAGTGTTCAAAAAAAACATGTGGATGTGGCACTTCAGGACATGGTTTAGGGGACATGGTGGCGCTGGATTAATGGTTGGACTTGATGATCTTGCAGGTCCTTTCCAACCTTTGTGATTCTGTGAATGAAAGAATTACAAGTTTATGGAAATTTGTCTAAATCTTTGTTTTGTGTGGTGGCATTGGTTGACGATATTTCAAAAATATTTATCAGAAGTCTTTTCCCCAGTATAGGTTTTTTTTTCTTTTTATAGAACTTTCATGTACCACACATCATTTAGGATATTGACAGTCTTTTCAAGTCTAGCATATAAATATAGTTTATGGTACTGCTCTTGAAATACACAGCTATTATAAAATTGTATAGCCCTTTCAGAGGTTCTTGCTTATGCCATATTAACACAAAAGGAATTAGTATAGCAGTATGAAAATCCATCCATCTTACTACAATAAACTAATTTTATCAGTGCAGATGAAGTTTAACATATACTCAAGAGCATGGTTCAGTCCAGGTTTTTATGAGGAGTAAGCAGGTTTTTTCTATCTACCGCTACAACTCAGGCGATGCCAGAATGCTTTGTGTTCCCCAGCCAACAACCCTACGAGCTGTACCATACTGTGGCTGGAGACATCTTCCAAGTCATTATAGCACACATGAAGCATTGCAAGAAGTTTAATGTCAACAGGTGGCCTGTGCAGATAGACTACCATCTGCAAAGTGCTGAGCATACACACGTAACTGCACAGAGGCAGTAGACCCAGAAGCTCTTTGATGGATGAACATAGCAGGTCAGATGAATATTTTTGTGAGCAATACCTACAATTAGAAGTTCATCATACCTTCCTGCATCAGCAAAGTAATTTTTCTTAACAAAAAATCAGATAGGGCAATTGGAAACTGTGGTGGGTTGACCTTGGCTGGA
>NW_010532396.1:20401-26008 GCF_000687285.1 Phaethon lepturus | reverse complement strand
GACAGTGTGTCCAGGCAGGCGCCTTAGTGGGGCGGGGTGGGGTCGGTGTAACAGCTGCCATTAATTGTGTCTGTAGGGACTTCTGGCAGGGAGGTTTGTGGTGTGGAGAAGGCCTGCAGCCCCCGTATAGAGCGTTGTGAGCTTGCACGTTGGGAATTGAAGTGTCAAGCAATCACGTTATCTTCTGGTAGCAGTGCTGCTGTAATTGTGCTCTTTGCCTTCCCCGCAAGGACAGTTGCAGCCAGCACCATTTTCTTCACACTTGGGGAGAGCCAAAAGCATGTGTGCAGTCAGCTGTAGTGGCTCAGCTGCCTTACAGACGAAGTCTTGCAAAGGAGGGAACTGCAAGTGCTGTGGAAGCTCTCTGAAATCTTCAGATACTTGCAGAGTACCTGCACTCACATTGGCACTGCTGTGTCTGCTTTAGAGTGTTATTCATGTCCAAAGCTACTGCTTTACCTAGACAAGAATAGTTGCAGGAAATCCTAACGTGGACAGTGTTAACAGAAGACTTGTAAACTAAAAATAAGATTCCTGGCATCATCGCAGCAGCTGTTTTGGCATACCGTATTCCCTCAGCATCCCCACAGGAAATTTTCAGGTATATAAAAAACCTCCTTTGTTACTAACGCTTTTGCTGTTGGCCTCGTGTGTGCCCTTTTCCCATCAATGCTCACCTCATGCATTCAGAAATGACATTTAAGAGAAAGATGGTGGCCTAATCCATCATTTCTTTGACTAATGACAGGGCAGTTTCTTTGGTGGGATCTTCAAAATAAATACTTTTTCCTGTGAATAACCATCACCCATGGTTCATTGCATCTGTTCTTGCACGCAAGTGATAACTACCATGGATTTGTGAAGCTGCCAACAGAAAGCAGCTTGGATTCCATTATGTGTCTCTGCTGGCCTGCAATAGCATGGATGTCTGCAAACTTGGATGCATTTGAGCTGCTGCTCTGTGGCCTGAAATGGTGACTTATTCTTCATTTTGTGATTTTCAGGATTTTCCAGAAAATTGAAAAAGGTGCATCAGTGAATAATCCACCTTCAATTGCACAATGCACTGATGGAGGAAACAAGTGAAGGGCTCACAGCACACACGTGCACAGAACTCTTCTCCATTCCCAGGCTCAATCAGTTAAGTCATTCATTGTATGACTTGCTTGAGTCACAAGACTAAACTGCTAATAACTGGTTTGTTAAATTTTTATTTAGGGTAGTTTTTTGTGATACTCTCTTTATACCTTTAGGAGCCGGTTTATGATGAATCAAAATAATCCACTTTTAAAAGGCATTAAAAATAGGTTGCACCGGTTTAATTAGGGTAAGTTCAAATGTCTCCTGAAAAATGAGTATTGCTTTTATGGAATGCTACAGATGAATTAAATTTGGACTTTTAACAAATGCTTCTACCTGGAAATTTAATTAAAACATAGTAGACTATTACTCAATTTGCTATTGCACAAAGATATTCATTTGGGTTGGAGAAATACAGAATCTATCCAACATTACTTTGTTAAGAGTCCCACATTTTATTAAATTTCTTAGAGAAAGATTCCATGCTTCCTTCACTTACTTGCTCTGATCCTGGACTTCATTTGCATACCACTATCTCCACAGTTTTTATAAGAGAATAGAAAGTTAGACATATGATTCTGCAACTAGTCCTGACTATGAAAAAAGTTTAAGTATATGTTTTTCTAACACTACGGCATTAAACTAAGCATCTCCATAAAAACCACCTGGGAGGAAAACTTTATTGGTTTGTAACTTTAGAAGATAAAAAGTAATCTTCCCACCGGAAGGAGAAAATGGCAAGTCATGATTTATAAGACAGGTTTCAAAACTTAAAAAATTACCTACTCTTAATTACAATTTTAAAGTACATTTATGGGTGAGTAATCTGTAAAACATGAATTCATATTTCTTCCCACTTGTCTCTTCTTAATTGTGCCATTTTATATATAGTAAACACAGAATAACAAACTACAGTAGAATATTTAATAAAACATGATGTATACTGATTCACATTGGACTCATTTCAAGTCAAGAAGTGATGACATACATAAGAATGTATATAGACTTCATCAAACTGGCTTTGGACTTGTGCTTTTAGGTGGGGAATGAGACTTTATTAATAAAGTACAGAACCTCTGTGAACTTCTGTATTCTTTTATAATAAAAATCTTTTTCAAATACTTACATGCTTTTCATCCTAGAAAATATATTTCTAAACATATTTGATGCTTTTTCATTTTTAGGGGTTAAATATGTATAGAACTAAGAAAAAAAAAATCAAAGAAACCGCTGTGATCATCTCATCTGATCTCTTAAAATCCAATCTTTCATAAGTTTGTTTGTTTGAAATAGAGAATGTCTATTAGGAAAGTTAACTTCCAACCATGGTTTTAAAATTGCCTGTGAAAGAAAATCCACCACAAAACTTGTTAAGCTGCTGTTCAGTTACTAACACTGTTAAACCCTGTGACCTGTTTCTAGCCTTTCTCATTAATAACTCACTACATAATAGAAGTACCACTACCATGTTAAGTTGCAGGGAGTAATAACAGTTCACATAGACCAAGTATCTTCTTGTCATCTAACTAAGTGAAAACACTTAGAAAGGAGCACTATTTCTAGTATGTGACATTTGTTTCTTTCAAATACACACCTTCAGTGTAAATATACAATTTAACTATCCTAAGTTTAAAATTAACTTAAAATGGTACCTACCAGGTTTAGATAAGATTTTGACATAACTTCTTCAAATTAATTTACAGAACTCTTTACATATATAATTGAAATTCACTTTATGCTATAAAAGTATTCTTTCAACTGCTGATTTTAAGGATGAAATAGACATGCTAAATTCCACAAATTGGAGAGTACAAAGATAGTTAGAGTAACTAACAGCTGTTCTAGAAATGTCTGAATTTAGTTTCATGTATTTCAGTTGCAATGGAATTTCTTTTTTATATATGGCTTATAGAAATTTAGGAGCTTTTCTTTTGACGTTAATTGTAATTGTAAATACTTGTCCGTGCTCACCTAGGCAGGACATGAAGAGGCTTGGGAAAATTTGACATCCAAAAAGTTCCAATTTAACCCTTAAAAAGTTTCTCAGGAGGATACTTTTCTATTCCTAGCTTCCCACGCCCCCCTTATTCATTCTGGCCAACAACTCTCTTTCAGCAGCTTTGCAAGTGGTAACACCTAAAAGCATACTCTGGCAGTTTTCCGCTCAGATTCTTTCCTGAAGTGCTCATCTACTTTGTCCTAAGCTCAAAGAAATGTACATTTCTATTTGCTGTTCCACTACACAACCTTGAAACCCTAATACTGGGTTGTTAAAAATGGGAGCCTTGGACTATAATTCTAAGAGAGGCAGATGAGGGAAAACTTAGGAAGAAGTTGCCCAGAAGAAAAGCCACATGGGTCTTTGGGGCAAGTGGTTGTATTTCAAAGTATTCCTCCTCCCCCTTCTCTGTCCTCTTATGTCAGTATCACAGGCCTCTCTGATACACCCTCATGGTGCCCTCTCTCTGCTTCAGCCAGGGCCCCAATCTTCCCTGCAAACTCCCCCAAAGCTTTGTTTTCCTCTTCCAAGCCACATCCATATCTGAAAGCTGATGCATCTTCTGCAAGGAGGCAGGAGCAGGAAAACAATGTAATACAGACTGTAGCTGATCCTCTAGATTGTTATTAGGCTTTCCACATCTTCTGTTATTTTCTAAACATCAGCTTTACTTTGAGCTGAGTTACAGATGCTGATTTTCAACAGTGGTCTCCCAGGGACTTGATATGGCCATGTATGTCCAGTCATTAACTGAAGAACTCTGTTCCATAAATCTTTCAGGTAATCCAGGACATCCTAGAAGCACATCACAGTGAAGCTCCCTAGGCACTCAAGTCCTCCATGACTTTACAGTCAGTTGAACTTTCACATAAAGTTTCCGGAAATTTAGTATGGCTCCTACTTAGAAACACACAGACCCTTCTAGAAAAATCTGACTTGCTGTTGTGTTTCAAAGCACTATTCTGAATACTTGCTGAATCTTTGCAATGTACTAGTGTCCAGTTGCTGCAACAAAAGCTATTAAGTATCCTTTCCAGAAGTTAGTTTTTGTTGCATGTAATTTTCTAGGCTGCAAATATTAAGAAGGGGGCCTGAGGCAATATCATGTGTTAACAGGCAAAGCCTGCAACAGGAAGCCTCATTTGTAATTTTTACTTCAGGTGTAGAAGCTAAGTGCAATCTCAAAATCATTTTTTTTTTTTACTTACTTATACTAAAAGGGTATTTTTTCAGGATTAATTCCACAGTTTAATCAAGATTTCATCAACAGTTGCATTACTTGGCAAGTTCAGACTATCTCAACACTGCTGAGTAAAACAGAATCCCCTGTGAAATACGAACTAAACAGTTATCATCATCTAGACTTTTGCAGCTTTCTGCATGGCTGAATTCTAAATTGCTTATTAAGAATTACAAGAATTTAGCATTCAATGATAAGTGGCTTCGGCCTCTCTCAAAAAAACCCGAGCAGCCCAAATCACCAAACCTACTTTCACATCCCCTGGTGTTCACAAGCCAAGGCAGGGGTGCGTTTTCCAAGCTGCGAGCTCAAACTCCCGGCGCACTGAGCGGGAGCCAGGGGAGCCACAGGCCCCACACACCACTCCTATGGCAGGTGGGGGAAGCCACGCTCCACACGCGAGCTGGAAGAGCGCTGGAGCGCTTATGGCTTCGAGGCCGCTAGATTAATTTTCCGGGCGGCTCAAATGGCCGCCCCCTCCCCTCAGCAACCCGTGCCCCGCCCCCGGCAGCCAGTTCTCGCGAGATCATCGCCACTCCCGGCATCCATTTCGTGGTTGGGGCGAAGGGGGGTGGCTCCGAAGGAAGATGAAGGCGGCGGCCATGTTGGGAGCTTCAGGGTGCTTTTGGTGCGGGGTGTGCTGAGCGAGTCTGCGCAGGGAGAGCCGTCGCTGGGGGATCGGCAGAAAGTCGGGCTCAAAGCGGGAGGACTAGAGCACCTACTACGACTCTGATCTGGGCTTCTTTAGTTACTTGTGCCCGGCTTCAGGAGCGCTCGGCAGGGGAGGAGGGGGGCTGTCCCTGACCGAGGAGCCAGCACCATGAGCGGGGGGACGCCCTACATCGGGAGCAAGATCAGTCTTATCTCCAAGGCCGAGATCCGCTATGAAGGGATCTTGTACACCATCGACACCGAAAACTCCACTGTGGCGCTGGCCAAGGGTAAGGACCTGGCGAAGTAAAGGACTGGGCTCTGGCGACGCAGCAACGCCTTGGGGAGGGAGCGGGAGGGGAGTGGGACCGCGGTGTGTGCGGGGGCGTAGGGACCGTCGGGGGCCCGTCGGGGATCGAGCAAGAACCTGAAACCGCGGCAGAGTCGTTCGTGGCGTTGCGGCGATGAGGAGGCTCGGGGGGCGAGGGGGAGGCCTGCAGCCTACGAGGGCCCAGCAGCAGCTGCGAGAGGGCCTGGCGAGCTTTGGTAAAAGCCCGCGTAGTTTCGGCCGGAGGCGCGTCCTGCCGCCATCCTCCCCGACGGAGCGTCTGCGGCGGGGGCGGGGGGGCCCCCGGCG
>NW_010532396.1:0-20370 GCF_000687285.1 Phaethon lepturus | reverse complement strand
TCTGCGGCGGGGCTGTGGCGACCCGCGACGCTTCACGGCGGAGGTGGAAGTGAGGAAGAGGGTGAGAAAGCGGCGGCGCGACAGCGCTGCGGAGGCCCCTGCTCCCGCCGCGCGGGCTGCTCCCCCGGCTTTGGGAAGGGGTATGGAAAGCCCCGAGCGGCCGCGGAGGGACCGTCGCGAAAAGGAGCTAGTAACATTACCTAGGTAGGGGCTGCTAAAAGGAGTCCTGAATAGAGTAGAAGTATGAAGTCCTCAGCGGTGGAAGTGGTCTGGCGTTAGTGCGTAAAAGGGAGTAGGAGAGGGACACTGGGAAGAGGAGTGCTTCGCTTCGTAAGAATGGCAGATCTACAGGGCCGATTGCGACTGAACTCTACTGACTCGGGTCTAAACGGGATCTTGGGAGACCTAGGTTATCAACAAAGGCTGATCGTGAGCTCTTAATTTCCGAGATAGCAGTGTATAAATCGAAATTGAGTACAAACACTGGCGTGAGAATGTATTGGCCAGAGGACATGTGTGTGTGTATGTATAAGAAAGTTAGAAAGATATGTTTATTGAGAAGAGAGACTGGAGGATCTTTAAAACTGGGCATCCGAAGTACTTCGCTGTTTCTTGTGCACAATAATGCACTCTAAACACAAGTTTGTGCAATATTCAGGTAAAACATTAAGTCGGATTTTTTAGTAACTTACTTATAATAGATTCTGCGAAACTCAATGGTATTTTACTTTATACTTCTTGACCCTGTAAAGTATTGCTAAATAGTGTAAATGCATATATAAAAGCAGAACGTTTATCCAACCATTACTTAATGGAAAAAAATACTTCTGGTGTAAATTAAATACTTGGGACTGCGAATATTCCGAGCCTCAATTCTTGTTTGATATGATAGGCTTAGCATTCTAGCATAATGACAGTCTGTTACGTTTTACAGAGTTGGTGTGTATAGTAGCTGGTCTGTGGAGTTGATACTGCTGCAAACCGTGTAGCAGTTTGTTTGCCTTTATCTCACGTTGGTCTCTGTGGTATTTCTTGTTTGTGTGTCTTGTGACTTTAAGGGCCCCCCCCCCCCCTTATTATTTAAGAAATAGATTGCTTTGTTTTGTAAATTATTATATGTATGTTTTGAAACACCTTGTAGTAGGTTTGGTCCCAAGCTTGCATAGTTCATTTATGGGGCATTTAGCTTTCATGTGTTTTTTTGCTTATTTCTAAAGTTGCTTTTAGGTTAAATTACCTTTCTGGAATTGTATTATCTGTTTAAAAAGGACAGCTAGTATTTGTTTATATGAGAAAAAGATGAGCAATGTGATTAAAAATAAATGTTTAGAAATTCCAGTTGCATGCTGTAATTGTTAGGGTTTGTACAAAAGCACTTAAAAGAACCCCATCCTTGAGGAGCTTGTGATAATCTTGTCCTAAATTAGACAGATTTAGTGCTGACCAAGCCAGTTTTGCATGACTTTTCAAGAGTGGTTAAGTCGTGTTAAAGCATATCTGCCAAAGTGTACATACTTAAGATAGATTAGATTTGTAATTGTAGTTTGATCTACTCTCTTCCCATAGCTCTCATCAGAAATGTAAATCTAAACCATTAAATTTGCTTTAATAAAACTTGGCTGGGTTAGCTGAAGAATGTGTTTTGTAATATAGTGTCATCATTCAGAAGAGAATAAACCAGTATTTCTAGGCCACCTGGAACCAAAAATCTTAAGCTTCATCTGGAAGCTGATAACAGCCATATTAGACTGTAAAACAGTTCACTCTGCACATGAACAAATTGCTCAACTCTAGAGTATTCAAGTTTCTGAATAAATGAAGGTTTAGGTCATGTGAATGTGTATGAGAGCATATATGTGACAGTTGTGGTTAATCATGGCCAGGTCTGTATGTGAAAGAAGCGGATCTTCCTTCTGAACTGTCTGTAGCTGTAAATATGTTCATCGGCTAATAGTTATCTCTCCTTCCGGTGGTGAGTCCAGAAGTCAAACCAGAACTGTTTACCATGGATCTGTTTACCATGGATCTTTACCACAAATGTCAAATTTTCTGCCAGAAAAAGGGGGAGGGAGCCTTAAAGGATGACTGGATGCTTACGGTTGCTCTGTTCTGTAACTGGCTTCATGTGACTGTTACCTGGGTTGAGTGCAGGGAGGCTTATTGTTGTTAATTTCCTAACTGAAATCACTGAAATTGTTGTGACATAAAGTGCAAAAGTAGACACAGAATCTGTTCTTGAATAACTACAGATTTGCCTAACAGTAGGACTTCAGTGGGCTTAACTGAAGCTTGAGATTAATGTCACAAAGTTTTACATGTGCAATGTCTTCATTTATCTTAAATCTTCTGGGGTTTTAGACCAAAATAAGGTTTTTGGGTTGCTAACAGGATACTGATTATAGTCTTCAGTTACTGAGGGGCAATGTCCTATAGTTTTCTGATTGGCATTTTATTTACAAAGCTGTGATCCTTTCACTAGCAAAAGTTGCAGCCTCTGTCTCATGAGTTAGAGGAAGATAGCAACTGTTTAAATGTTGAGCATAACATTTTTATCCTAACCTGGAGTCTAATAATGGAAAATGATGCATCCTTTCACGAGCTGTTAAAGAGTATTATTATTTAAATAAGTGAAAAGTCCCGTCTATATCAGACTCCAAATATTAACCAAGCTATACAATTACTTGAGGGTTTTATATATTATTGGTGCATATGGTTTTTTTTCTTGTTTGCCAGCTTTCCAGAGCTAGTGTTTGGAACCAAAACCCACCTACTCTTGTAAAGTTTCAAGTTAAATTAACTTGGAATATCCTTTTAGTTCATACTTCTAATTCATACTTAATTTTTTAAACATCATTAAGTCCAACCAATTTAAGAATAGTGTGTTTGCAAGCCACAGTTAAGAGTAAAATTTTCTTGCTGTAAAGTGATTGCTGCCCTACCTGAGGGCAGTTGTAGAATAATCATGAGTGATCATGCTTGATCTTACATGTTGTGGCATTGAAAACGAGGTGTGATGTTTCATGCTAGTAATACACATATTTCAACACACTGATTTAGAGGGATGGATTTTTTAACGTGGGTAAACTGTGTAAGAACAACCATAATGGGTCAGAAAAGGCTTTGTTCCCTGCCAACAGTAGGGAATCCTTAGTCATGGAAGTATAAGAAAAAGAAAATTACATACTGTGTATCTGGTATAATGCATCAGTTTTCACTTATCAGCTGTTGGACCGTTGAGAGTTGCATTTGGAATCATTATAATCAATAGATATTAACAAAATAGCTTTCAGTAATTTAAGAATTAGTTAAACTTTTGGCATTTCTGGCATTTTCAACCATCTATGATAGTGTTTTCCATAGTCTAATGGCACATGAAAGAGAAAACTTCCCTTCCATTTGGACTTTTACACAATATTAGTTTGGTGAAAGCCTCAAACATAGGCAGAAAAAAGTTAAATTCTTGTGAAGACTTGGAGCATTTCCTATAGTTCAGGTGTGGGAGCGGGAACAGGAAGGGTTACATTTTTATCAAGTTTTTATGAAGTTATTTTTTTAGTCAATTAAGTGACATGCTGCCTCCATGCTTTGAGGTTTAGGGCATGTGTGCCAAAACAACCCTGTGCATAGTGTGTCACAACAGAAAAATTCCTCTTGTCAAAACCCACTTCTGGCTACTTTCCTCATACCTATCTCCCTGTTAACTCACCACCCTTAAGAGTAAGGGAGTGCATACTGAATTAACTGTGCTGAAGGTATGAGCCCACCACAAGCTGTCTCCTTCATAATATTTCTTCTGTAATGTGGTGTGCAGGCATCTGAGCATGCTTGCAGGGAGAAGGTTGTGATGTTCTGAAGAGAGATGGCAATTGAAGTGTCTTATTCTGTTAGTGGTGGTCTCATTTTAGTTGTCATGCTTCTCATGGGTGCCTTAAGACTGGTTTCTGTGTATGTATGCTACATATGAAGTAAGTCTGATAGGATTGTGTCAGTGCTGCATACAGAGATTGAACTACATATTTGTAATAATTCACATTGCATAGGAACAGAGTCCTCTTGCTAGTAGAATATATAGCTTGGCTTCTGATTAACACAGTATATTTCTGTGTTAATCAACAGGTAATAATTGATGTTAACCGATAGGGAAAGTTGCAATGTTTTCCTTGGATGCTATAGTAGTGTAATATGTATTAAAATATAGTATAGCAGTAACATTTAAGTCAGTCAAAATCTGTAGAAAGATTTGCTCACAGCGCTTCAATATGAAATTGGTGGAGCTACTTGGGCATAAAATTACATACATGAATCCTGTTAGGCTCAACAGTGTTAGTTTCTTGCTAGCTAGCTATGTAAGGGTGTGTATTTACGCTGACAAAAAATAAGTTTGGTTTCAAGATGTGATGGTTGCCTTTTTGTTTGCAAGTCATAAAGCCAGTTTAGCTCATTTAAAAAAACCCAAAATAATAAAAAACTTAAATTGACAAGGCAAGTTTACATGGATTTACCATACTCTTGGTGTTAGAAGATTGTTATCTTCCAGGTGTTTTATTTTCACTTCCTCTCACCCTTTAGTATTTTGCTATATGTGAACCACTGCACCTTTTCTGGAGGAAGGATGTAGTCTGAGGAAATACCCCAAGAGACAAAGCTGGATAGAGTTCTAAGACTGCTGCTGCTCCAATACCTTTTCATTTTGATACTCTGGCAACTTAGTATTTTTGATTATGCAAAACTATGGTAAAAACTATTTTGTTCTAAAATCCTACTGTACTGGCCACCTTTAATATTAGAATTTTTACTTTAACGAGCTCAGATTATGTTAAATCCCAATCCAGGCTAGGAAAGAAGAAACCATAAAGATAGCTATCCCTCTGCAAAATATTAAAAGTAACATTCAACTTTTTACTCTATACTACTATCTGAAGGACCTAGTTGGGATAAACACTGCAAAAACATTGAGTAGCCCTTATACTAAACTGCTTGCTTAGGTCGCTGTACATGCAGTTCTGGTTCCTTGCTTTAGGAGGCAATTAGACTCAGGGATGGTTATTTTTGTTGCTTTGGTGTGAGGGAAAGGTTGAACTCCAGATCAGAGGAGTTTGCTTATCCCTCTCCAGCAGAGCTAATCTTCCTTGGACAAAATTGTCTTTATGTTTTGCTGAGAGTTGCACCAAAACCAGTTTGGTTTGGGGCAGTGGAGAGGTAGAAAAAAAACCCCCAAACTCTTAGTAGCAACTCTTGATGTGTTCTATTGTGAAACCATTGATGACCTTATTAGTGTCTTGATATAGTTGGATAGACAGCTGAGTGTCTTAAAGATTGATTCTAATTTTTGTTATTGAAAATACTACCTTCTGATGTTTTTATAATTTTATGATGAGGAGAAAGACAAATTCTTGTTGACATACAGTAAAATCCCTTTATGTCTTAGAAGGTGTCAGTAGATGAAAGTTAGGGTGTTCACTTTCTTTTTTGATTGGTTTAGAATGGAGAAAAGTAATTGCCAGGTTTTAAAACTGTTCTTATATGTGTCTTGTGATGTTGGTATTAGTAGTAAAATACTTATCCATGCAGCATAGCTCTGACTTAAAAAGTACTTTCCAAGCAGATTTCTTCTATAGTTAATCAGCTTTTCATTTCTGTGTAAAGGTGAGATGTGATCCTCTAGTTTACTACCCCTTTTGATGGTATTGCTACTGCTTAGTTCCTTCACTTTAGCTAGAAATTAAAATACTTCAGTAACTTACTGATCACACTCTGGCTGGTTTTTGTGCACCTTTGTAGACAAAATGGCCACTAGAGCAACCATGTCAGTGTGGGACAAAGAGAACCAATATAAAATCAACTTTGGTTATACTTACCAAGACAGCAGGTCAAATGATGGAATGAAGAACCAAGTTAATTTACTAGTTCTCCAATAAATAGAGTATAGGATGGCTAGAAAGTGAAGTTGGATCTGAAGTTAAGACTGAAATAGAAAGATGTGATGAATAAAAAGCAACTGAATGTAATATACATAACCGATTGAAAATGTTGTTAAGTTACTGTGTGTTACTTTGAGTTAATTTCTGCAAATTCTTCAGCTTCATATAACTTTTTCTGTAGAGGAAGAAAAGACAGATTTATTTTAGAACAGAATACTGAAATTCATTTAACAATCTATGCCTTTTTACAGTGCCTACATTTTATAGTACCATTCAGAGCAGACTTTCAGATGCACAGAAATAGAAAAATTGATGAAATTAATCTCAAGTTTATATAAGTATGAACAAAATAATTGTAGCCACTTAATACTATTTTTCATTGTAGTGTGGAGTTGACCTCTTTATCCCTGAATTAATGCTTCTCAAAAAGATCTGTAATACTTGACTGATAAGCTCTGTTTATGCAGTACTAGAAGAAGTAACAGTTACAGAAGATGGTTGGTGCAGCCTGAGAAATGACTCAGTATCACTTTATACACCTCTACAGAAAACTCTGCTTTTCTTGACTAATGGTTTTATGGCTGCAAATACGTGCCTAATGATGTCTCCAAATTGTTGATGCATCTGAAAATGGAGGGAATACTAATTCTGGTAAAATAAAGCAAAATACGATATGTTTTCTCAGCATAACCTGTAGTACTGTACAAGGCAAACAAAAACCTCTTAAAAGGCTAGAGCAAAGACAGTCATGAGGGATAGTTAAATCTGCTGCAAACTGATGTTCAGTAGAATGTGATTGTAATTTTTTTTTCTTCTCTGGTTTCAATTATTGTTTAGTTTTTGCTTACAAAACTTTAGCTCCTGGAGATATATCTCTTCAGATTTTTTTTGTTTAATTTTATATTCACCAAGTGTTGGCAGTATTATGGTGAGGAAAAGTCTTGGAAAGGGTAGTGAACGTGAAGTGTTGCTAGCCATATGCAGAGGTAGTGATTATACGTAGTGCAAAGGGAAAAGCATCATAAGCTTCATCGCTATGCAATCTGAAAACCGTTGGAATTCAGCTAGGTACATACAAATAGATTTAATGTCTTGGTATGTTGCACACTATGCAGGCCTACTTAGGAAGATGGTTATGCCCCAGTGAGTTGACTTAATTTGACAGAGATCATATGAAACTTACACCAGCGTTTTGGTTCATGAAAATTGTCATGCCACAGAATTAATAATTTTTATTTAAATCTTGATTCAGACCTTGGATCTATTGAGAAATACTTTGTTTTAGGTAATTTTTAATGTTCTAGTTTCTATCTGTATTAGCAATTTTTTTTGTGATTTGCAAGTGCAGAATATGAAGTATGTAAAGTTCATGTAGCCCTTGATTCACAGGACTGACTTAACCAGTCTTTGTTGGTGTTCCTGTTGCTATAATGTCCAGGAAGTCTTAACTTTAGCGAAAACTGCTTTCCTGCTTCCCCTTACCCTCAGAAAACTCTCAGAATAATCAACATGTGAGTGGTAGCATAAGTGATGTTTCAGTAAGGAATAGAAAAGGTATCTTTCTGCTTGATTTTTAACTGAAGCTTGTAAGATCAAATTATTTGTTTATGTCTGAGCAGTTGATAATGGCAAAGAATGTGCTGCCTATTTAGTTGTTGGGTTTTTTCAACAACTTTTTTTTTTTTATTTAATGCTGTTGGTCTAGGTAGTATATTTTAAAACTTTTCATTGAATGTGGGGTGTGTTTGTGTTTTGTTTGTTTGTTCCCCGCCCCCCTTCCCAATTTTGCAGTGCGCTCCTTTGGTACAGAAGATAGACCAACTGATAGACCTATACCACCTCGTGATGAAGTCTTTGAGTATATTATTTTCCGTGGCAGTGACATTAAAGACCTAACTGTCTGTGAGCCACCAAAGCCTCAGTGTTCTTTGCCACAGGACCCTGCTATTGTTCAGGTAGGTAAAAACATTTTTTTACATGTTTGTTGCTGAAGGTATAACCTGGTATCTTTAAGTGCTCTCTAGCTGAGTGTTTAAAAATTAATATCTTTGTTGCTGTAAAGTTCACAACCCAATGTAAAAAAACTCTGGAAAGATTTTTGTCTTTTGAATCATGTCTTTAACTCTGAAAATCAAGGTTGAAATCTAACTCTAGCACAATGCACTGGATACCAAAGCTGCCTGCTTTTCAAAAACAACAAATGACTTTTAGTAGACCTTGATGCCTTTTTTGAAAGGTACTTGGCTTAGGAGGACACATATGCAAGACTTCTTGGAAAGATCAGACTTGGTATAAGTCAAATGGAGTAGATACTGAAACCTTGCCAAATCATTAGTGGTTGGTTTGTTTGGTTTTGCTTGCTTTTGGATTTTAATGTTCAACTTTTTTTGCTGACTATGACTTTAAAAGCATTTAATCTAGCTATTTGTTTTTTAAAAAGCTTCATACTAAAGGGCAGTTATTTTAAAAGGGAATACTTGGTTGCTGAAGGGAAGGCAACTTACAACTTGAAGGCTTCAAGCTTAGTTAATCTATTATTTTGTAGTAAATGGACTGACAGAGATAGTTATTTTTGAAATTTGTCGGCTTGTTCATTGTGCTTATGGGGTGTCTTAAAATCATCCCTGAGAGCAAGATATAAGTTCTTGGTTCAAATGGAACTTGATAATTCCATGTAAGTGTTTACATTTAAAATTCTTGCTACTTCCATACAAACTACACTTGCAATCCTCTAAAATCTTTTGCTAAATTTGATGCAACTACTTCTGTCAGTGGTAGTTGAGAGCTGTGAAACTGTATTACTGGTAGGCCCAATAATAGTAATAACCCCACCCTTCTCCAGTATGTTTGGGTCTTTCATTGTTCATGTGGTTTTTGAAACTTCAGGGAAGAAGATGTGACACTTCACAAGTTTGCCAACAAAAACTTATGCACGTGTTTGACAAGAAAGTCCAGTATCTGAGGTTCTAGGGAAGAGATTGCAAAATGTTACGGTATTGTTTTCACAAGTTTGTGATATTGGAAGGATAAAAGTGCTTTCTGAACTGTATATATACTTGTGAAAATGTTTTATGCTAACTGTTTATAATTTTTGTGCTGTCTTTGCTTGTGTGTTAAAGCAGTTAAATTCTTGATATTTACAGAAACAACTTTATGAATGTTAAGGTCTTCTATTTGTATTAACCACAGTGATGGTGGTAGGGTAAATTTAACAAATAGTTTTAGAGTTTCTGCATTTTTTGCCTTGCAGAACTATTTCCTACTTCTTGTGCAAACATGAATTTCTGCAAGTGTGTTTTTTCTTTAGTCTTCACTAGGATCTTCAACTACATCTTCATTCCAGTCTGTGGGGTCCTATGGTCCTTTTGGCAGAATGCCTGCATACAGTCAGTTTAGTCCAAGCCCACTGGTGGGGCAGCAGTTTGGTGCCGTTGGAGTTGGTATGTTCATTTTTATTATTTGGCATTTTCCTATAAGTGAATTTGCAGGTGTGTGCATAGACAGTAATCTGTGCTTATAATTTCATCAACATCTTATCCTAAGGTCAGATCCAGTCTTTAATTTGTATCAGTCCCACAGTCTAGCTCAAAACTAGAGTTTTTCATAGCCTTTGCAGCTAAAATCAAAGCAATTATGATTGAAAACTAAACACCCTATCTCAGAGGGACAAGTGGGGAAAGGTTCCTGTATTCATGAATACGTTCTTTTTCTTATGTATTTGTTACATTCATCATGTATTCATTGTATTTCACAAGTGGTAGAGGCGGCTTGTCCACAAAAGGCCTATAGCTGTGCTGCAGAAATCTGGTATCCCAGGTTGACCAGGTGGTGTGTTCCTTAACCAAAGGGTTTGGATTATACAGCAATCCATGTGCCAGCACAGTCCTTCAGCTATTCATGAGACCTTACCTTGGCATGAAGTACATGCTGGAAGTGTTTGAGAGCTGCATGGGTTAGTCCCTCCTTTATACTGCAGATGCTCTCTAAGACTCACCCACCAACTTTCATTCCTCCATTAAAGTTATTTATTTCACCTATTAGTTTTTCACATAGGAGCTTACATTCTTGCAACTGTTATGGTGACAGCGTTACTCTTGGTACTGAGAATGTTAGCTGTGTGAAAGGAAGGCTGTAGAATTGGCCATAACTTGATAACAGTTAAGATGTGACAGTCATGGTTTTGTTTAAAAGATGCTAAGTGGAAATGCATACCAATGACAGTTGTTTGTTACCCTGTAAGATGCTTTCATAGCTATGCTATGTTAATACTTGCAAAACTGAAGTTAGCACTGCTTTTTTTTTTTTTTAGATAAAAAGCATGAAGGTATTACAGTCTTACCAACTTACTACAAATATGTATTTGTAAGTTTAATGTAATGTACATTACATTAAACTTAGAGTGTATAAGAAGAGCAGACTTATGTGTATTCTAGAATAATTGCCTAATACGGCTTCACTAATCATTTAATGCTAATTAAAAAAAAAAGTCTAAACCGAGTTTTACAGCTATATTATTTCTTTCAAAGCAGGAGGTTCTTTAACATCTTTTGGAACCGACTCTTCAGCCAGTGCTAGTATGTCCCAAAGCACTGCAGTTGGTTCTGCATTTACAACAGATGCAAGATCACTAAAAACACAGATGTCTCAAGGTAAATCTCTTAAGTCTTTGATCTTTTTTTTTTTTTGACCAATCATGCCCCTGTGATATAGGTGGTTGCCAGAAATGCTAACCAAATAGCTGAATTCTGTCATGAAAACACTTGGTATTAAAACCAGAAAGCGCTGAGAGTCTTTGTACTTGCTCTCTTAAGTGTGTTTGCCTACATTTTGGCATGCTGCACAGGTAACTGTTAGTGGCACATTTGTTGTTATCCTTATGGCACCTATATTGAGGACTAGGACTGACTTCAGTTGAATAATGTTAGCAAATAGGTGCATGTAGAAATTCAATATCTAGTTTTATTGATAGCATGAGAAAACTCAAGATACTTCATGCTGATTGGATTGTGAAGTCCTTCAGCGTACAATTTTTAAATCTTTATTCCCAAGGGTGGTGTGTTTTTTTTTTGTTAATGTATATTTATACAAATAACAACAGCAGACATGACTGCCTGTAGAGGTAGTGACGTAACAGTTAAGTAAGCTTAAAAGTAATAGAAACTGTATAGGTAGTTTGTGTAATACTGGAAAAAGAAAGTAGAAGCAAAAAGGAAGTTCTTGATGCTTTTTGAGTGGCAGAGAAAAAAGAAACTAAATGTTGAGCACCTTCACCCTCACTTTTCATGCAAATGTGTTAAGATTGCTCCTCAAAATCCAAAAGACGTTACTTCCTGTGCTTCCACTCTTCACCACAAGTAAAATTGTGTGGTAAGATATATTCCTAATGCTGTTTTTAAGTTTATGCAGTCATGTTAAAAGGCAAAACACTTATAGCAAACAGGTTTTTCCTAATTTCTAGTTAAGACTTGTATACCAATGTGGAGTGCTTTCTAGGATTAGCTGAGTGGATTACCAAAAATAGGTTTTATTTTGTCACATTAATTGAAAGAGGCAGGGGGAGTATACTGAGCATTTACTGTTTCTCTATTGAAAGAGTAACTTGGTTTTCTGGAGGTGAATTAAAAACCTGTAAGATTCTTGGACTTAATGTATAACACATGCTCCAGATGAACATACATTCTGCCACAGTTTCTTGGGGGGCACTAATGAGATTTCCTCTGTGTGTTTGCTTTAAAAAAAAATTTGTCATCTTTGTAGAGTGTGTGGTGTTGTGTTTTGTTTTGGTTTTTTTTTATTATTTGATGTTTTTCTTCTTTTGTTTAGCTTTTTTATGGGATATGACATTATTCTTTTTTTTCTACTTACTGGCACTTGATTCTTATTCTAATTTCTTAGCAGATCTACCTATATGGTGTGGTAAACTTGTCTGGCCGGAGCAAAATTCTAAAACATGCTTCTGGCTCCAGTCACTCATGCTGCAAATTGAAATGTGTGAACAGCACTGTGTGGGGAAGCGTTCATAGCTCCTTCATGTGCGTTATGCCTGCCATTAGCCATCACTGTTCATTTATGTTGTGGTGATCATACAACAGAGTGTGCTAGATGAAATGAAATACCAGTATTGTAACTGTATATCTGCCTTTGGGAGCAGTCACGTTCCACTTGTCTTTCCAGGGAGGCAGAAAGAGTATTTTTACCTCCAATCAAAAAATTTCATTCCACAGCTAAATGCACATGATGGATGGGTTGGTAGGGATTAATTGTCCTACCCATTTTTTTCTTTTAGACTAGGGGAAGGGGAATTGCTAAATATCCTTCATTCTGGATTAGTGGATCTGAGGGTGCAGAAATATTTATTTCTTCTTTGGACACAGCTGTCTTGACTGGTAAGGCAGATAAACCTGTCAGTCTAGATTGGTTGAGACCAGTAACTCAAATTTGTGGATGAGAAATAACTCTCTGGGTTTTGTTTTTTGGTTTTTTTCCCCAGGTCGTTCAAGCCCTCAGATAGATCATTTGAGAAGGAGCCCCACTATGGAACAAGCGGTACAAACACCTTCAGCCCACTTGCCTACTCCAGCACCAGTTGGGAGGAGGAGCCCTGTACCAGCCAGACCTTTGGTGTCTGCTAGCCAGAAGTCATTAGAGAATCAAGAGCATAGACGAGGTAGCTTTGGATAATTTTCATATGACTTGTTGTCTTCCATACACATATGAAGTGCTCTTTTTAAGGGTAACATGTAGGAATTTTCGTGCTGTCCGTTACTGGTAGACTGGCTGGCAGAGACCTGGATTATATATATTTCTTTTTAAAGTCAAGCATATATTCTAAATTTTCTTTAATTTTATGAAGTTAAACTTGTGGTTTACTTTTATAGGTTTGGATTTTTTTGAAATCTGAACAATATATATACAAAAGTATGATCAAAAATACCTAATTGGATAAACAAATCATTTTTTTATTTCCAACTTTAGCTGAAGCACACAAGGTTTCAAGATCAGAAAATGAACTCAGAAATGAAAACAAACGACAAATTGGTAAATCTTGTTTTGAGAAATAGCTATCATTGTTTTCAGACTTGATTAATTTTTTTTAAAGTCTGCTAAAATACAACGTAGTGTATAGTTTGTGAAGTGCTAGGACTTTGTTTCTAACATCCAGAAATCTTGCAGTTCAGAATACAGTAATAAAGAATTCATGTATTTAGAATGCTTTCACATAATTGTTTCTAGTGGGTAACAATAACTTTGTATCGAGTCAGAATAATACAAGCACAAAAAGTCAGCATTAGAGAGAAAATCTCTTCTGCTTGCTCTATATTAAGCAATTTGAATAAAAATGCAAAACCAAGCAGTATTCATGGATTTATAGACACAATAGCAGGAAATAAAATCCGTTATCTTTCTACAAAAATATTTGACTGAAAAGCCACTAACATTTTAATAACTTCTAGAAAGTCTTAGTACGCAGGTTTAGTACTATTATGCTTTCTGTGTCACTGCTGTAATTGATGTAAGTGAATTTACAAATTACAAGCTGCTCCGACAGGACTTCTAACAACAGAAGTGCAGGAAGAGGATGCATGAAGTCCCAAGCTGTTACCCCAGGAATTAAAAAACCCCACCCAAAAAAACAACCACCTCCACCACCCACAAAGAAAAACCAATGCACAAAACAAAACCAAACAGAATTTCCCTCTTTTCAGTTCCAGGAGGACCTTCAGCACGGAGAGGCCGTGGAGGTCACAGAGGGGGCCGAGGAAGATTTGGTATTAGGAGGGATGGTCCAATGAAGTTTGAGAAGGACTTTGACTTTGAAAGTGCGAATGCACAGTTCAACAAGGAGGAAATTGATAGAGAATTTCACAATAAACTTAAACTAAAAGGTAAACCAATCTTTGCTTTAGATTTGAGCATGGAAAAACTGTGTATTGCTGTTTTAACCCCACCTTGGAGAACAACTTTTAAAAGGCATATCCTACTAAGTTTTGTTTGCAGTCATTAAAAAGAACAAATCAAATAAAAAAAAATCAAGGAACAAGTAAACTGGGATTATTTATTAAATGCTTGGGTCAGTATTTGAGTTTTGAAGGAACTTTAACTAGTAAATATTATACATCATGTTCTAACAAGTCTGATGGTTAAAAATGCGGATCACTTGAGCAGAAGTTCCAGTAGTGTGAATTTACTTTGGAGTTCTGGAAAAGATGCCATGAAAGAAAACCTGTGGTTTATGTTTTCAATTAATAGACCAAAAGCAATCACATGAGTTTGGGATCAGAACTTTGCTGGAGGATGCACGAGATCTTCAATTTATGAAAGCATTTCTTTGCTTTTACCCTTTTCGAAAGAAACACAGGAGTAGTTCAAATCCATACTGCCAGCACTTTTTGTTTTCTAGCAGGCTTCTGTTTCAATTACCTCATTCTCTTGTGACCAGCCACCTGTTCATTGCACTGCTGCTACTATTTTTGGACAAATTGTTACAGGTTAAAGTAGGGATTTTGCTATTTCAGTAAATGATTGGCTAGAAGCAGGGAAACAAAAGGTAGGAATAAATGGTCAGATTTCAGTGTAGAGAAAAAACACCAGTAGAGTCCCATAGGATTTGTTCTCTGGTGCTTGCCCCTTTTTCTGGATCATTTTTTTTAAATGAGTTGACAGTTTGCTGTTAATACTATTTTTTTCTGAGTAATAGAGAAGAAAGGGAAAGCTAACAATAAAGAGCTATGGAAATATTTTATGAGATGAGAGTGGTTATTTTTGTGTGTGTTGTGGAAAGGTTGAGCCGGTTAACTGAAGTTTATGCACCGCATCATGCGATTTAAGCATTTAGGAATGAGACTTTAAGATCATAATAGCTAGTTCTGCTGAACCATCAGCTTTTTTTTTCAGTACCAGTCAAAACAGTAAGTTGAACTGCAGGCACTGCTAGACAAATATATCATAAAGTCAGTTTGTGGCATAATATCTTGAATACTGGACCTGTGCCTTGAAGGAGGTAACAGCAAAGTTAAAGATGGAGAAGGGTAACAGGGATGAGCAAAAACATGGTATGGCTTTTACATGAGGAATGACTGAGTGAGGCTTTTAAGTCTGTAGAGGAAGTAGCTAGGAGGTTCCAAGGTAGATGGCTGTCAAATCCATTCTGCCACAGGTTTTTTGTTAATTAAACCCACAAAGACTACAGAGGATATCAAACCTCCAGACAGCAACAGCAAAACATCCCAATTTATGTGTCAAATTATTTGACTTCCATGTTAAATTTTGGAGGGTGTTTTGTATTTTTGTATATTTCAGTACAGTTTGTGCCTGTCTGGGAGTAAGTTAACAGTGCCATCGTGTTTAGTATGATGTTCTGGAAGGCTTTTGTTTACTTTTATTTTCCAGAAGATAAACTTGAGAAACCAGAGAAGCCTGTGAATGGAGAAGACAAAGGTGACTCAGGTGTTGATACCCAAAATAGTGAAGGGAATGCGGATGAGGAAGATCCACTTGGACCCAACTGCTACTATGACAAAACCAAATCTTTCTTTGATAACATCTCCTGTGATGACAATAGGTATGGCCTGTAAGGGAAAGTTTGTTAGTCTACTTAATGCATGTTTATGTCATAAGGTAGTGTAAGCACTACTCATTACAATCATCTCTGAATCAAAAGTGAGTGAGGATTACGGCCACATGCAGGGGGGACGACAGGAGTATGATGCACAAAATTTCTTTGTGGGCAAGTGCAATACATCAGTAGGAAGACAGTTTAAAATGCTGTTCTAGAACAGTGCTTCTAGAACTGAGTGTACATACTCCAGATCCTCCTTTTGAGATTTACTGAAGTATTTTGTTTTGTTAGTAAATTACCACTTTAGTTAAATCAGTTATGACTGTGCTTTGGTAATGGTTTTTAAGGAGATTACGTAACCATCTTGGCCATTAGTGGTGTTTGAATGGGAAAATAGCATTTCAGGAAAATTAAAGCTTATCTTTTGCTGTTGCCTTTTTATTAGACAAGATGTTGTGTATTGCTGACCTATTTTGAATTACGGAGTGAGGGGGAGATTGTTTTGTTGTACTGATGGCCAGAGAAAATAACATCTGTAGCTGCAAAATCTTATTTTCTGTTTCTTGTTTTAAATTGCAGGCAGCTTTTATTTATTATATGATGCTGTGTGCAGAGGATGCAGACTGTGTCATTCTCTATGGGAAACTCTTACAACATTATTAATGTATAATTAATGATATTGTAATGTATCCCTTTTCATTGAGTTAAATGAATTGTGGCAGACATCTAGATTCTTGCAAAAGGGATAATTTGGAGATTTACAATGTGATTAATGTATCATTTTTTGTTTCATGGGCTTTCTGGCAATTCTAACTAAGCCAGCCAATCTTCCTTCTGAAGTGTGTTTTAAAACAATCCTTGTTCCTTTTGTATGGCAGAGAACGGCGACCCACCTGGGCTGAGGAAAGAAGATTAAATGCGGAAACCTTCGGAATACCACTGCGTCCCAGTCGTGGCCGTGGAGGGTACAGAGGCAGAGGGGGGATTGGCTTCCGAGGTGGAAGAGGACGAGGAAGTGTAAGAGGTGGCTTCACTGCCCCCCGAGGATTTCGTGGTGGATTCAGAGGAGGTCGTGGAGGCAGGGAGTTTGCTGACTTTGAATATAGGGTAACATATATTTAATCTTACTATCACGTGATCCACTGTTCTTGGAAACTAGTGGTAAAAAAAAGTCCTGCTTTTGGATTTGATGTTGAGCTAGAATTTCTTGAATAGTGTTTTGCAGATACTGTGAGCTACTTAATTGAAAGTCCATTAATGCTGAAATTTTTGTCACATAGCATCATTTTACTGTTAGCAGCAACCAAAACTAAAAGCTGCCTTTCTTCACATGCCCTAAATATTTGTTCTATAGCTAGAACTGGGGGGGTGGGGTGAAAGTTGTGCAGATTCAGTACAAGTGTTAGGAACATGAATTGCAAGCATTTTTCTAAGCAATATTGTAAAATACAAATATTGAGAAGGAGTAACTTAACCTGCTTCTAGTGTGCAACAAACCTTGTTGAATGAGTTGGGACAAAGCCTAGAGACTTTCAAGATCCTATGTAACCCCTAAAATACAGTAATTGAAGTTACTGAAGTGTAGCGATGACCTTTTGCAAAGAGGAAGATAAAAATATTTTAGTTATGAAAGGTCCTGTTACACTTTTTTTTTTTGTAAAAATACAACTTTACAGAATTATATTCAATATTTGGTGGTAAAGCTAAGGCAGGATTGACTTTTTTCAGCTAGTCATTCAGTGGAAAAGAACTGTGGGAGATAAGGCATAAGAACTTGAAAAGAAAAGATCTGTGTCTATCCTATAGCGAAACCATTTTTAAAAGACTAAAAGAAGTACTACTGCTTTATTTTTAGTTAAGTATAAATGAAGCTTACAGTTTCTTCAAGAGTTATGCAGAAGCCACCACATAAGTCTAAGTGAAGTAACCTGATCTACAAACATACTTTCATCATCACATAAGCATAGAAATAGTAATTTGTTCTGCAAGAGCTATGATGGCTAAAGAGCAGAATCTTCCTTTACAGTATAACTATGCAATTTGTTGCTTTTGCAACACTATTAAGACACCCATTTCTCTGTTTCCTGTTGAAGATCTTACGTCTTCTTCCTACCAGCCATTCAGAGGAAGGGCAAAGCTATTTGTCAGCCCCAGCTAGTAAAGTGATGTATTCTGTGCCAGTGGTATCTAAGGTGCACTGTCGTCGTCTTGGAAATCATGTGAATTCTCCTTTTTACAAAAGCTCATTGATTGTACAGATTATGTAAATCAGCAGAGCTCAATTGCTTGCAAAACTAAAATCTTTCAATAATTTCAGTAAAAGCCTTTTTTCTGGACACTTAGTGTGTATATGCAACTTGAATGTTAGCTTGTTAAGGAACAGAAATAATACTGTCATACTGTTTAGAACCAGTAACAATAATTAACCAGATTGGTGCAAGTAAATGTAGGCTTTTACAATTCTGACTGGGACAGAAGAACTCCCTCTGATAGTTTACTGCATGCGCAGTTAAAAGTTTTGCAAAACAAAATCTTTGTTTTCTGGTTGAAGATTTTTTTTTAATTAAAAAAAAAAGAGGTGGGCCTTTTTTCATCACAGAAGATTTCTGACTGTCCCTCAGATATTCCTTCATTAGTTTTCTTTAACTCGCAGGACTAGTAATTCCAACCTCTGGTAGCTGAGCATGAATTGGAATGAGGGGTTGAAGATCAAAGATTTGAATTTCTGAATGGAAGAATTTCACAGCCTTCCAGAAAAGTAGGAGGTGACCAAGGATTTGTGCCACACATCTGGTCAAAGTGGCGAGCTGCTTCAGCGTGTGCCAGAGCATGTTCTGACCAGATGCTAATCTGATCAGATAGGGAGGTTGTCTTTCTGATTTCAGAAGATGGGAAGTAGCCATCACAGTGCATCTTCTCCCAGTGCTGTTGCCCACATTAATTTGTGATTTTTGTTTTGCAAAATTAATTTTAACATTCTACTGTTGTTCCCTCTAGAAAGACAACAAAGTTGCTGCATAGTCTACAAGAAAGCTGAAACCGAGTGAACGTCTAGATCTTCTTGATCCAGAGAATTAGTTTCAGTCTCTGCAAAGAATGAAGTTAATTTGCTGTATACTTGTCACCAGCACTGGGATTTAACTATTTAATTTCAAAGGGGTGTAATGCAGTTACTTTTGAAAAATGGCCATCTTTGAAAACAGTGAGCATTAAATATATTTGAGACAGAAGGATAAGTAATTTCTTATGTATAGTTAATTATAAAGCAGTACTTCGATGGAGTTTAAGTATTTTTTCATCACTGAAAGGATTTTTCTTATTACTAAACTGTATTTGATAATTGCTTCAAGTTGTAAGGACAATTGTATGCAGAAGGCCGTCGATACTGTGAGTGTTTTGATCCACTGAAGGTTGTTTTTTGGAAATCCTGTAATATCCCTTTTGAGATAGTTGTACTTTTATCAACTAGGGTGCTGGACATTAGAAAACTTGCTTTGTCAGTCTAATATGTACACACAGTAAATACTGTTTCTTAGGCAAAGGAAACTTTTTATATAGTTGTAAAATTCCATTATATCCCATTGCCAAAGAAACATTACAAACTTTGTATAGCTGTATAAAAAGCAACTAATTTTTTAAAGAATAAACATTTTTAAGTCGGCAAACATACTGTGTTATTGCAGAAGTTGATATGCTGAAGAACACTGAATTAGTTGGGGTTTTTTTCTTTAGCAGCTTTTTCAGGCTTAAGTGTTTGATTTTTATATTTGGACTATAATGAAGATTTGAAAATGTTCTTCCATTACACGAAACTGGATAAACTCTTCACTTCTCTTGCAAGAATTTGATTTTCTAGTTTCTGGCATATCACAGGATTTGACCAAATTAAGGAGATATTTTCAAATAAGGAGAAAATAAATTTTCATATGTCAAAATTTGCAATTAATTTTATGTAGTCATAAATATTAACTTTTTTTAATAATGGACCAGGCACATGAGTTAGCGATTCTCCTGGAGCGCCTGGGACAAAAGTATGTCTCCATTTGTCAATTCTTGAAATGTTAACTTTGTTGTAATACCTGTAGGAATAAGCAATTTAAAGAATTCTTAGTGTTTGAAGTTGTTTGCATTTTGATAGACCATAGCTTGGAGACATTAAGACTCTGGTTCTAAGACCGTGGAGTCACAACTGGCATAGTATGGACTTTCTGCCACTTCTGAATGACTAGTTACAAGTTTTTGATATGCTGAAATAGAAACCTGGTCATTTGTGTCTGTATATGTATATGAAGGCCACAGGAATAAAGGGATCCAAAGATTAAAACATTTTGATCTAATTTGCTGATTTATTTTTTTTACTTTATCTTCAAAATGTTCAGTGGTGATAAAGATGTGGAAAACTGCACTGTTGGAAAATTGGAATATTTAAAAGTGGTTGGTAGAATCTTAATTTTATAACTTTTGTATAGCACTACGAGGAAGTATTTTGTAATTGGTTTCCTTATTAAGGTCAAGTACTTGGCAACCGTAGAAGTTAGATAATATTGTTTAGTAATGTTTTCTGCATGTTAACGACAATGCCTTTTGGGATCCACGAATCATGATTCTGAACAACCGTTGGGGCTTTTGACCACAGAGACGAATGCTGTACTGTTGCAATAACTGTGTATACTGTACGAGGTGTCCCAGGCTTTATTTAAACGCGATGAGATGTAAATACCAATGATACCTGCTGCCGGGCTGGGGCTTTCGGTCTCTCCCCTGCGCGTGGCTTACCGGGGCTGCTCCCTGCCTGGGAGGCAGCGGCGTGGCATACGGCATACCTTCCGTGTACCTTGCTCCGCGGCAGTGAGGGGCGCGCGCTCTCTCTTTTTTTTTGACCCTTTCTTT
>NW_010532395.1:0-39613 GCF_000687285.1 Phaethon lepturus | reverse complement strand
AGCCGGCAATGTGCATTTGCAGCCCAGAAGGACAACCATAACCTGGGCCACATCAAAAGAAGCATGGCCTGAAGGTCGATGGAGGTGATTCTGCCCCTCTACTCCACTCTGGGGAGGCCGCACCTGGAGTCCTGCATCCAGCTCTGGAGCCCTCAGCACAGGAAAGACAGGGACCTGTTGGAGTGAGTCCAGAGGAAGGCCACAAGGATGATCAGAGGGATGGAGCACCTCCTGTGAGAGGACAGGCTGAGAAAGCTGGTGTTGTTCAGCCTGGAGAAGAGAAGGGTCCAGGGAGACCTTATTGCAGCCTTCCAATACTTGAAGCGGGGCTTATAAGAAAGATGGGGACAGACTTTTTAGCAGAGTCTGTAGCAATAGGACAGGGGGTAATGGTTTTAATCTAAAAGAGGGTAGATTCAGGCTAGATATAAGGAAGAAATTTTTCACAATGAGGGTGGTGAAAACCTCTGCACAGGTTGTCCAGAGAAGTGGTAGATGCCCCATCCCTGGCAACATTCAAGGTCAGGTTGGACAGGGTTTTGTGCAATGTGATCTAGTTGAAGATGTCCCTGCTCATTGCAGAGGGGTTGAACTGGGTGATCTTTGAAAGTCCCTTCCAACCCAAACTATTCTATGATTCTATGGGCTTTATTCCAAAATGAAATACGAGAGCAAGAAAAGCACCAAGTTATGATTTTGTTTTGATTCTTCATTTTTTAAAACAAATATATCCAGTATACATAGGCATACACAGCCTTAAAATGGTTTCTGTGAATTAATAGAGGAATTTGTAATCTCTTGTTCACCCTAGACAAGAATAACAAAAGCAACAATTAAATGCCACTAAGTGTAGGGCAGCATGCAGTAGAACACTGCAAACAGTTGAAGTTAAAGCAGTCATAAATGCATTTTTACTTAACCTGATTTTTACACCTTGGCTGAGAGCAGATTTTTGCACATTTCTGTAGACCAGAAAACCTGACCATTTGAGAATGTTGGTTTTTAAGAGCCTACTGAGTTACGTGGAGTTTGGGTTTTCTGGTTGCTTACTAAAGAAAAAAGGGAAGGTGAAGAAAGAAGTGTGGCTGTTGGAATATGAGCATTTCTTTTGTGAATAATTTTGTCATATTCCTGAGGTTGTGATATAGCATATGACAGGGTTTGTGTACTTGCCTCTTGCTTTTCATGATGAATGTGTTTGATTTGAGTAAGGGCAGTGAAGCTAATTGGTTGTATTTCAGTGTTGCTTGTAGATTCCAACAAAGTGTACTGCTCAGTGTGTGAATGTATTGTAAAAAATTTGGCCCATAAGCTGAGTCTGTATTGGTGACATAGGCTTTTAGGCACTGTACACAATTACACGTAACAGAGCATGCCAACATGAGGCTGATCATGGCTGGCTGACCAGCCAGTGTATGCAAGGATGAGCTGTGTTTCATATTGTATGTTTGCCCTCATGTCATCGCGAGTGGTTGCATTTACCTGAGATGAGGCTGAGCAAGCAGAGCCTTGGTCTGCATAGCCAAATTAAGCCAGTGGCCTTACAGCTAACTATTTTCAGGGTTTGGTTTGGTGTGCTTTGGTTTTTGTTGTTTTTTTTTTTTAAGAAAGGAGTTAAAAGGTGACTGGTATAAAACTAGCCTTTCTTTTTGTTGATCTCAGGTGCTAACCGTGTGACCCTGGAGGACTCCAACATCCTTCAGCCGATGGGACTCACTGTGCTGGGGAATCACTTGTACTGGATTGATCGTCAGCAGCAGATGATTGAGAGAGTGGAGAAAATGAACGGGTACAAAAGGACTAGAATTCAAGGCCGAATTGCTCACCTAACAGGCATTCATGCTGTGGAAGAGCTTGATATGGAGGAATTCTGTGAGTTTATTTCAATATCTGCTGTCTTTCACTCTTGGTTACTGTCTCTCAAAGTTCTCATCCAGCTGAATATTGTAATAACTTTGCCCAGTGGGCTTCAAGTAAGCCATGGAGTGCTTTCAACTTGGCCAGTCAGGATCCTAGACTAAGAGAAAAAAGTTCCTTGTTCTTGTCCAGAGGAGTATTTCTGCATAGCTAGAATATGTGATTTCATGGCACTTAGTTACCTGCTTTGTAGAAGCTCACATGATATTGAACTCATTCTAAAAGTGACTTATGGTTGTTAATTCTTTAAGTAATAATACTTGGAAAAACTTTTTAAAAGAAAGAAAAGGATTGTACTTGCATTTTCTCAAGTGGTTTCAGACCCTGATGTAAAACATGACTGGTTTGACTCAGCACAATCAATGATATAAAAGCCTCTAGTGAGGGAGGGAGAATGGACAGGAAGCTCCTACAGTGAATTATTATGGATGTGAAACTTCTCTCCCGTCGGAGCTGGAGCCATTTTAGGTGCTCCCTTCTGAAAGGGATCATGCATGCAAGACCTTATTTTTCTGGATTGGTGTTCGAAGTTCCTGTGGTCTGGGGAGAGCGCAGAAACCTCTTACAGAACTCCTCAAAGTGACAACCTACAGCTCCTCTGGCTTAACAGGAATATAAAAGATAATATAAAAGCACAAACAATATGTGGGAAACAGAGGGCTAATGACAGTAGCCTCTTTAAACTTTGTTGCCTGTGATGAGTCATCTTATATAGGGAGCTTACATTTGTGTATAATGCTTTAATTTTCAGAAGAAATTATTCCACTTCACAATCCTCTGTGCCATGTACATTAGTTTCTGTGATAGCTGAAAGTATTTTCAAATTTGCCTATGTGGGTAAGCTGTTACAAGTATAAGGTAGCATAATTATTTAAACTGTAGTAGATTCTATCTGCTAATCCTCATCCAGATGTTCTTTTTTCTTTCACAATAACCAGCTTTTTTTCTTCTGTGCTATTTCTCTTATTTTTAGTGTGTTTCAATTCATACTGAATGATGCAAAAAGAATTTTTTCTTTAATTCTCGGCACTGTTACAAAAAAAGATTACTTTATATCCCATGTGTTTTTAAAAAATGTTTATTTTTTTATGGCAAGAGTGCTGTTTCTTGTAAGTCACACTGAAAGGAATTGCCTTTTGCATCTGAAAACTGTCCTGCATAGATGACTTCTGTTACAACACGGGAGTAAGAGTATATATGCACATATGTGCTTTCTGGCACAAGTATACATGCATGCACTTTTTCTGCTAGCAACCCATGCGTCAAACATTAGCGTCTCCAACACTGTATTATATTAATGAATTCTTTAAAGGTGAAAGCAGATTGCTGAGAAACCTGAACAGATGGAAAACAACTTTAGCACAGAAATTATGATATCTATACTGTTTCTTCCCTATGGAAATTACTTACGAGTAGTAAAGAATGCATTGTTCAGCAGCATCACAAATAACACAGGCTGTAGCCCCACAGATTACTCTAGCAGATGCTCAGCTGTCAGCTCAAATAAGCAGGCAGGAGACTGGGTCTTTTCTGACTCTGTTGTGCTGGGGTCCTCAGACAGTGACCTCACTTCTCTGTGCCTGTTTCTTATCCACCTAACGTTCATTTAGAGTGATTCTATTAGGAGCCCTCGGGTACTCAGTGCTTCTGGGTAACGGTTTTGGGAATACAACCATATAGCTTTCTATCTTAAAAAAAAAAAAAAATTGACCGTGTCTGCATATATTGCATTTTTGTGAGTAACAGGGAAGTGGAGGGGCTAGATATTAAGAGCTCTTTAATTAAAGAGCTTTTTATTAAATTAAAGGAGGAATTTGGGGATTGGCATTCTGGAGTGACATATGTTAATTCCTGATGCCTGGCTACCCTGAAAATCCAGGTAGGATGTCTAGGTACACTGTAAATGCGATCTTCTCAAATCTGCCTTCTCATTCCTCTTCACCTGAGCTCCCAAGTTCTTTCTAGAAGTCTTTTAAAGGTCTCCATATCACTGTGACTGGGAGAAATGTAGTCCTCGTGAAGTAGTAAAGGAGCTTTTGAGCACTGAACTGAAAAAGCCTACATTTATTTTCCTATTAATTTGTCGTGAAATCTTGGTTACTCAGACAGAATTGGTTTGTGAGAGGTTCTGTGAGTTTGCCCTAGAGAGTAGTTATGATTTCTTTTATGCTGTCTAATATTCTTTTCTGTGTGTTTCTCCAGCTGTGCATCCATGTTCCCGTGACAATGGTGGGTGTTCACACATCTGCATTGCCAAAGGGGATGGGACTCCAAGATGTTCATGCCCCGAGCACCTTGTGCTTCTACAGAACCTCTTAACATGTGGAGGTGAGTTACGTTTAACAGTACTGCTAAGTAGTTTACATAAAAAAAAGATGGAGGTTGAGGTTGCATTCCAGTCCAAAATGCAGATTTACACATAACGTTTTCCGACACATGGTTTGTTGTATCATGTGTTAAACTGACCCTTGATTCTTCTACCAGCTGTTTTCTGCTTCAGTTTTTGGACATATGTGACTTTTCACTCTGAGCAGAATATTCTTGTTTGACCTTAAATACCTGCATCTTCTACTGAGATTTTTATAATTGTATGATGTGACAGGTTTGTGCTTTAAACAAATGCATATAAGAAGATGTTGCATCAACCTGTAAACCTAGCAGCAGAAATTGTGCATACTATTTCCACACTGTGATACTCCAGTTTTTCAAATGAATTTGTCCTCATAACACGAAACACTGTACTGTCTAGTAATGAAATGTAGACCTCCCTTTCACAGTCCCAAGGTTTTTGAAATTTGTTACATTGCATTTGCAGATGGGATTAAAAACAAAACAAAACAAAATAAAAAATCGTTTCTTTTGGGGAGGCATCATATCTTAAATAGTTTGGCCCTCTTGGATCTCTTGACTTCTTTTTATGTATTCCTTTTGCTGTGGATTTCATTTTCTGGCTGAACTCTGACCTCCCATGGGACAGTCATTTCCATTATAAACTGTTTTCTTTCCCATGACCACAACATGCTATGTGGTTTTAGAGTAGAGGTGGTTACATCTGCAGGAGGGGAAAAAAATCAATCTACTTATATTTCTTGCTGTACTGTTGTTGCACAACATGGCCAACAAGACATCCCACTCCTTTGTTATCTTCAGCTATAAATCTAAAAATTAAGGGACCTCCATTTTAGTGTCTGTTTTTTTAATTCTAATCCTTCGCTAAGCCTGCAACAACTTTTTAACCTATCTTGTGTGCCGTAGTAGCAGCCAATAGCCAGTATTTCAAAATAGATTAATAGCTATTTTGGCTGGAGGACATTTTTCCATGTACCCCTATGAATGCTCTTGACAAGTTTTTAAATGCAAGCTTGTGCCAGCCAAGTGCAACCATAATGCAACATTAAATGTGGCTCTAAATGCAGACATAGTAATCTGTCTGTTGAATTATCTAAACAACACACTCAGGTCAAAATTTAATTCAAGAATTATCTTAATGTGTGTATCTGGCATCTTTATCTTACCTACAGCTGTGAGGTCACAGGCTACATTTGTAATTCTCATATTGCTACACCAAATAATCATAAATCAGAAACTTAAAGATCATTACATTTTCAAACATTAAATGCATTTGGATTTTTATTTGCATTTTGTTTTTCAAGCTCTTGATTATACTTGAGTCTCATTCTTGAACATTCCTTAATGAAGGAAGGACAGCAGCACTTCAAAAATGGCTTGCATGTACTTGCATAGCTCTAGGATCTGTAACACCACCCTCAGGAGAAAAATACTCATTATAACTGGGAAGCTTTCCTTATGCTGGGTTCTTTGTAATGTCCATTCCTGAGCCTCAATGTTAATAAAAGCTCATTGGGTTTCCAGAGGAGTGTTATCATCCAGTGTCAGAGCACACCTCCAGCTTGCTCAACATTGTTGTCATAAACAGGGTATGATGTAGTACTCTGTTAATCCAAGCTGTAAAATATCTACTTAGAGCATTAGCTGGCAACAGCAGCTGTAGGGAGTAGTGACTGCCTCTGTTAACTGATTTAATTATATCACAGGGATTTGACCGAGCAACTTTCTAAATCAGTGGAAAAGTACCCATTTTCTGCAGGTGTTTTGCGATGGCCCCCTCATTTTGGACATAACTATCTGCTACTGCTAACAACTGAAGGGACTTACTCGTTGCCTGTTTCTTTCATTGATACTAATGGTGAGAAAGTGTGTGTTAGTTTGCTGTATGTAAGAATTAGGAGCATTTTTTGCCACAGGTTGTTGATCTAGATTGTCTTTGTCTTTTGACATTCTGAAGAAAGCAACTATGAATGCCTTATTACAGCATAATTGTTGCATCTGTACAGGAGGTTGTAGGTGCTGCTTAATGCTGTCAGTGTGTGATTGCAACTTGAGGAATGGTATGGATGTGGAATGGATTGATGGCAGGATCTTGGGGTCCATGAAAAGTCAAATTTGAAGGAAGTTGCAGCTTTCTTAGGTCCAACAAACATAAAACTGGCTGCGCACAAGGTCCAGGGTTCTGTCTCTGACCATAGTGAAAGAATGTAAGATCAGAGCAGGCCTACAGTGCTCCTCAGACTACTCTCTGAACCTCCACTTTCCAGCAAGAGGACTTAGCTTAATGTCTAGCAGACCTTTACAAATATTTTTTCTCCATTCATATCCGACTTGGCAATTTGTTTGTGGAGAAACCGCTGGAAAAAGCAGAAGCAGATGTTACATGTTTTAGGTGTATTCATTGCCAGTTAACCCAATGTGCCAGGTTTTTTTATGAAGAATTGTTCCAGGCTAATATAATTTCAGGGATTAGAATTTGTGTAGAATGTGGTTTGCAATCAGAAATTGAGTATTCATTTGAATTTATGTGTATGACAGTGTCTTCCAAAAGGTGGCTGTTAGAGACAAAGTAAGTATTTGTAGTTCCTGACCTTAGCTCAGTGCTGGCCTGCTAGAGCAAGCTTCTTCAATCAGCATGCATCCAGTTTTTGTTACGATGTTGGCAAAATTTCATTCCCTGTGCCAAATCATGTTTTCCTCTTTGCTGGAATCTTAATATTGTCACGGAAGAACTTCAGTCCAGGCATAAGTGTGTTTTTCTTGAAACAGTCCATCTCATTTTTCCTCTGTTGTAAGGGTTAATATTGAATATATAAATGTGATTTGTTTTCTCTTTCTCCAGAACCTCCAACTTGTTCCCCAGACCAGTTTACCTGTGCAACTGGAGAGATTGACTGTATTCCAATGGCATGGCGGTGTGATGGATTTCCAGAGTGTGATGACCAGAGTGATGAAGATAGTTGCCCCATATGCTCTGCAGCCCAGTTCCAGTGTGAGAAAGGACAATGTATTGATGCACACTTGCGCTGTAATGGAGAAATTGACTGCCAAGATAAATCCGACGAAGCAGATTGTGATAGTAAGATTAATTTTCCTGAACTCATGTTTCTAATATAATTATCCATCTGGGACTCTTAACTGTTCTTGACATACGTGTGTGTGTGTGTGTATAAGAGAGAGAGAGATTTTTTTAGTTTGGAAGAACAGCTTTAACCATAAGCCCAACTAAGGTATCCACTGATTCTGTTTTTCTTTCCCTCTTTCTTAATCTGTTGCTCAAATTAAACTTCTCTGTAGCTACATAAATTGCTGACCATGTAACTATAGATATGAGGGAGGTTGGGGAGAGTATCTTTAATCCATATTCAGAATGAAAACAGGAAAGAAACTGGCAGAACTTATCACATGGGGTTTTTTCCTGCATAATGACCACTTTGGCTTGCGCTCTTTCCACGGTGTCCACCTTCGGACAGCAGTCACTGCAAGGTGCCACAGGGAGGAAGAAATGGACTTAATCTTGTGGCTGAATTGGCTGTTCTGAGAGTTCACTCTTAGCAAGCTGATGCTTATAATCCTGGATGTTCCTGCCTATGAGAAATCTGTGGAATGAGATGCAAGGAACTCCTGCGGCTGCAGCTGCTTTGTATGTAATCAGCCATAGGATCTGGGTCCAAGAGAGAGCATGGATGGGTACATTTGCATCATCCTTTCGTTGATGGGAAAACTTGCATATTCTGTATCTAGTATCAAAGCATAGCTGAAACAGACACTTGACTATGTGCTGGCACCAAGGCTTCTTATTGCTGTACAAAATTTCAGGAGACTATTCAGTAGCTCTTGCCCTGTGAAGCCTCAGGACCCTTGGCTCTACCCACTCAGTGGATAAGCATTGCCACTGGGCCAGCAGGGTAGATTTTTGTGTATATTTTAATGATCAATTTTGTGGGTTTGCAATGTCTTCTGTAAATCTGAGCCTGGACCCCAGAACACCAGTACCTACTTTGCAAACAAGAGGAGGATCAGCCGTGTCCAATTTCCTGTCTTTCTTGTGAGAGGTGGTACTTAGTACCTGTATTGCTTCATTAAGAGGCTCTGCTTTGTCCACCGTGTAGCCCATATGCAGTGTAATGGTGCCATTACCCAGGCACAGTCAAAGTGGAATGTGCATTTGGCCATCTCCCTGTGAAATGGTGGGCACTGCTAAGCAAACTTACTGCCAATGTTCCTGGCACTGTATGAACTGTAGGTGACTGCCTTGCCCTGCAAAGCCCCTTTGAGGGCAAAGATGAGCCTTACCATCTGGTCTAGAGTAGTTGAAGGCATGTTTCTTTAGCAGTTAAGTGCTCCGTAGTTGTATGCCTAGTCCTCTCCAAGTGCTTGGGCCACCCAAGACTAGACTTTTGTCCAGGATGCTGACTGACGCTTCCCTAGAAGGGCTATGAACATACTCCATGTCCAGGGTTAGATGAGGGAGATGTGGCAAACATAGCCTCTGTAGTCCTCAGGAATCTTTACAGGCCAAAGCCTGAGTGGGGTCCTAAGGAAAATAAAACTGATAGGCTTTTCTCATCCCTTAGCATGCGTCAGCCTATAACCCACTGTGTTTGGGAAAGGGAAGGGGGCATGTAGTACATTCTTGTTCTTTATATGAGGTTTAGTAAGGTGGTGATGCTAACTGGGCTTAACAGAACTTTTCTACTATCCTCATGCATCAGAGGAATTCCCTTCCAGTCAGAGCAGTGATAATCACTGCCTTGCAATAGGTCTGAGTTCAATGCTTTAATTCTATCAGAAGCTGCTTCTCCTGTCCCCTGGTTTCCCAAGGCATGCTTTTTGGGAGTAGAATCTGAAGAATTGGCACAGGGGTTGCAGACTATGACCGGAAGTGGCCAAAGAAATGTCCCTGGATATATTCATGGTTCTTGTCCCACATCTTCAAGACTACTGTGGCTTTCATCTTCTTTAGTTTATTGTGGCACTGCTAGCTGGTCCTCTCATACCCAGTGGAAGTCACAAGGTTAACAGTCTCTTGATATTGCAACTGCATTACCATGCCACTGAAAAAACTTCATCTCCTGTACAACAGAGGTTCAATGCTTAAAGTTGTCCATTGCTGAATCAAGAAGAAAGAAGGAGTCCAACAAGACAGAACAGCAACAGAAGATGCAGCATGTAAGAAGGGAAAGGATATTAAGACAGAAGTCTTGATGGAAAACAAAGGAGCAGCAGACAGTTGCAAGAATAAGTAGAGGGCTGGCAGTCATTGGCAAATAGGAAGGTGCACACAGAACGTGGCCCTTCTCATAGTGCAAGAACCTAAGTGATGTGGTGAGAGCTCCAGATGCTTTTAGAGCCTTCTATCAACATTTGTGTGTTTTGTATGCATTGTAGGACCTTGTGAAGTTGCATCCAACTTGCTGGGGGCATTACAGTCCAAATCAGGAGCTGATGCATTTGGAGCTTCTAGCTAAGTTTTTTTTCTCCATAGGTAGTTTTGTTCTCTTACACAAGAACTGCTCTGCAAACTGGATCATGGCAAAGTACGTATGGCTATTCAAGAGGTCCACTTCACACCAGCACCAATGCTATGATCCAAAACATGAATATGGATCTTCTCCAGAAGAAAAGACTCTTTTCTTCTTTTTGCATTGAATAACCTATACTGTGAACCTACCGGGATTGATGGTTATTGCCCTTGTAAGACGGTCTCTTTAATGGTCATGTAATATGCTTTGACTTGACAGAGATTCCAAAGATAATTAACAAGTCCTTTTTGCTGAAACAGAGGCTCTGACTATAGGTAAGAAATTTAACAGTTATTTAGCAAGGTTATGTTATGCAGGGCTACATAAGATAGTATAGACTATATAACATTTTATAATAAGCTGAGTTACCACATTTTGTTAACATGTCAGGTGATCAGTTACACTTTGTTAGTTATTGTAAGAGATTCTTGCTGATGCCAGTTTTGCCCCAACAGGACTGATTTGACAAAGGATGGGGAGTTACTGCAATCAGAATTTTATTTTAACCCTACTGAGTAGCCTGTATAACAACAAGAAGGAAGAATCAGAGAAATGCAGACTTCCATTTTACCCACAGCAGCAAAGCAAGTGTTCTGGTCCCTACCTGGTCATAATATAAAATGCACTGTGGCTTCATGTCTTACTTCTTTTGGTTTTCTTAAAATGCCCAAATGCTCCCATGCAAGTAGTACTTACTCTTTTCTTTCTTTCTGTGCAGCACTTTGTCTACCCAATCAGTTCCAATGTGCAAGCGGCCAGTGCATCCTCCTGAAGCAACAGTGTGACTCCTTTTCAGATTGCATTGACGGTTCTGATGAGCTTATGTGTGGTGAGATATCTTTCTTTGAGATTCAAGTTCTGTGTTCAGGTGTAATGTTCTACCTCCTTATGCAGAGCCCCAGTCTTTGCACAGTAATATCCTTTCAGGGAAGCCCAGTGAATCTTGGCCAAATACCCTCACAGTTGTACTTGGCTGCTAAATATAGTCACGTCATATAGGACCTTGGCTAATTGCGAGGGTTTTAATATCTTAGAGTCTTGTCAGGTTTTGGAACACCAGTTGCCAGAAGCTGTGCCACTGCTGGGATGAGAGGGGTCACCAGGTCTGGTCAGAGTAACCTTGTTTCTTCCTTCCATCCTTATGGTGGGTACACCAAAGAAAAGTGTATTTCATGAGCAAGAGTGGTGAAAGGATCCCAAGTAGTAACTAGAAGTAAAGCCTAAAAGAATGGTGACAAAAAATGTTTAGCCCTCCTGTTGAACATTTCAGACTGAACATACTTCTTATGCTTCTCTCATATCTTCAGCTCTCACCCAGTTTCCCTGATTCCCTGGATAATGTAAATCCACTTCTTCCTTTTTTTTTTTTCTTTTTTAGTTTATTTTCTTTGTGCACTTGGAAAACTTTTATGCTGCCAAGTTAATGCAGCTGGTTCCTGTTTGCACTTTGAGTCCAGTCCTGCAATTAGTTCTTAAATTATTTAAATGTGTCTTTATGTAGACATAAGACTGTCTCCTCTGGGGACTTTTTGTGGAACAGATCATACTGTGGTTTCTTGCTTGACTGAGGGAAGGAACTCAAGTAGGGAATAAAAATGATTGCTACTTTCTAGATAAGGATCTTGCATTCAAAAGAAGATAAGTTTAACCAAAATGAGAATTGTGTGTTTTAAAATAACTAATTTGGGAACATGTTTTAATTTTGGCTTTGCTTTTTTCTGGTCTCATATCTGAACCCTTCTGGCTATTTGAAAGTTAGGGCCTTAGCTGATATAAAAGCCATCATGCACTAACAAGTGTGAAAGACTTTAAGACAGAAATGAATTCTTGATGCTGAGCCGTTAAGAGTTTATTGGTAGATCTTTGTATTTCCTTTATCTTCCTTCCCAAATTTCAGTTGGTTTGCATTCCCTTCCACTGAAGGGAAAGAAACCAGGACCACTGAAGAAAAATTTTATTAAGTGAAGGCTTAAATCTTAGATGAACAATTTCACTTCTTACAACTTCATTAAGGGGGAAAGGGGTCTATAATTCCATCTGAAGATGTAAAATTGATAGGCTTTGTCCAAGTTTATTTTTATTTTTTCACTTTATTTTTATATATATATTTGTATATGTAAAAATTAAAATAATAAATACTGTGTGAATCATGTAGAAAAAATTGTTTTCACTGAAGAATCTCACATATGCAACAAACATAGGGATGTCAGGTCTGTTTGGCAGGAATTTTGAATGTGTTACCCATAATCAGGGGGAGATATGATATGTAGTTCATCTCAAATACTGCAGCACTTTTTATTATTTAACATTGGGCTATATAGGAAAAAAAGAAGTAAGAAGTAGAAAGTATTTGAGATATTCTGGGTTGTGTTTTCCTTCCAATTTCTAAGGTGTTTTTTTAGAAAGCAAGTCATATTTTGGGAAGGAAAAGTATTCTATTTTAGAGGCCTGTATTACCTAGGAAGACATCCACTTGCTTAATACTTACGGTAGCTTCCCTACTGGTAAAATCTTTTAATTTTTTAATGTTACTGCTAGCCCAAATGGTTTTTGAGAGAGCAGATTCCTCTCTGATGAAGAACTCTGTGTTTATAAGTGTCCTATATTGTTAACCTGTAGACTTTGGGGGGGGGAAGAAAAAGAAACTTTCTAGGCTGTCATTATATCAACATGATAAGTAATCCTGTTATGAGATGAATTGCTAGAGAGAGAGTACCTTGCTAATACTGCTTTATGTACATGAAGGCGAAGAGGAGGCATGAAGTCTTGTGCATTGAATCAGAATACATGGAGTTATAGGTGCCCGAGTTTGATGCAGGTACTTTCAAAGACACTGTGTGAATGACACTGAGCTGACTGATTTGCTGCATGAACTCCAGGACAGCAACATATATAATGCCCCACATTTAATGACCTCCTTGGTTTTTTTTCTCCTCTCTTTCCAGAAAAAACAAAGCCAGCTTCAGATGAGTCACAGCCACACAGTAGTGCCATTGGTCCTGTCATTGGTATAATACTGTCACTTTTTGTCATGGGAGGAATGTACTTTGTTTGCCAGCGAGTCGTGTGTCAGCGCTATGCCGGGCCCAATAGTCCTTTTCCACATGAGTATGTCAGTGGCACCCCTCACGTCCCTCTTAATTTTATTGCTCCAGGAAGTTCTCAACATGGCACTTTTACTGGTAAGGATGGTAAGGACCTTGCACCTAATTAGTACCATTACATTGTCTGAATTTGGAGCTTTACAGGTTATTAAGAGTGCTAGATACAGAGTTTTCAAAGAGCAGAAATTAGATGTTGTTGATCTGTTCAGTGGTTTTGTTACGAATCTGTCATTTGATCAGATATGCAAAAACTATTAGACGCGTTTCATTAGCCATCTTGCCAGATTTTCAAAAGCAATTTTCACGCTAGGCTGCATCTGCACAGGCATCTCTCTATTTGACAGAAGATCTACAGTATTTTGACAGTGAAAATATCCTCTTTAAATAGTTCATTCTGGTGTATGTAATAAAGCCTGGGTTTTGCACAGTACTTCTTATGTAAGGCCTGCAAAACACTATGAAAGGTAGTGAACCACTTCCATATTGGAAGCCAAGAATGCATGTGCCATTCAGCGTTCTAAGTGAGAGCTCTGTTGAGTTCTTCTTTGTGTCTTGTACTCAGATGTCCTTGTTTCTGTCCTGTCCATCAGAGGTCTCTACACATTTTTGTCCTGTCTGCTCAGGACGGGTAAGTTATTCCATAGTGGAAAGAAGCAGAGGAAAGAAGTGAAGTAGCTTAGGTTAAACCAAAAAAAGCAGGGGATAAACCTCCGTCCCCAAAGTTACAACAGCAAATGTGGAAGAACACAAGTAGTATGGGTATGGTTTTGTAGTCTGGCTGCTCATTGCCTGAAATCTAATGAGAACATCCCCTTTGGTTTAGCCCATCTCTGAGGCAGCTTTCCCGTTCGCTTCTGGACACAGTATTTATTCTCTCTGTGTCTCAGACCTTCACCTGTAAAACAGCAAAGCTTCTCTACCTCACACAGGACTCAAAGCATCCATTTGGAGAAGTGCATGCAGCTACGATGCTGAGATCGAAGGAGGAGTTGAAGTATATATAAAAGCTCAGGTTATTCAGCTAATAAATAAGAACCCAGAAACCTCATATAGACATCAAAGTAAACACTTAAATTATGTACCTCAAATTATTTTACAAATGTAAAATATACTTTTCATAGAGGAAATAGCAAATTCTTAACTGCAGAGTCCTGAGAAGAAAGAATATCCCTTCATATTGTTCGTGAGGCTGGAAAGTAAATGTTCGCCTCTAAACCTGAGAGACAGGGTCAGAATACAAGAAATCCATACTTCAGAGTGCTTGGAGTCTGCTTTTCATGTCAGCTGAAAATCAGATAGATGATCAGCTTAAAAACAAATGAAAGGATGTGGCACTTCTTCATATTAAACATGTTTTTGAGATGTGCTAATTGTTGTTTTCTTCAGTCATGGCTTTGAAGATAGCCAAATACAAATTAGGTTTAGCCTTTCTCACACTTCAATGACTATGGTCAGCTGTTCCTGCTTAAATTATGTTTTTATGGTTATCAAGAGGTTTTTGTGGTAGGAAATAAAATTTGAGGAGGAAATCATTGCAGGTGAAATCTTTGCAGTGGTGTTTTAAATTGGACTTCACACTAAAGTGCTTTTAATTAAAGCAAGTATCAGTGGTGTTCGTCTGTACCTTTGTAGGTGCTAAACTAAGCTGTCATTCTGGTTCTCATTCGTATTTGTCATTTTTTTCTAATCCAAATTGCTGTGGCAAGTTACAACAGCTGAAAATAGTACCATTGATGTTAATTCAAAAGAAAAGACATAGGTTCTTAATACCATGGCATTTCCAAAAAATAATAAGTGGTCATGAATGATGATCACAAATAGAGTAATAAACATTTCCTGCATCTGAAGAGTTTCTGAAAACCTCCCAAACGAAACTCTTCCATTAGCACTGAATAGTCTTGACAGGAAGAGGCTGAAAATGTATTGTCTGATGTAAGTGTATATTGGAGTAAAACAGATTGGAGAACGTTGTCTTTTCCTGTCACCCAGGTTTCCTTCCATTTGCCTCTGCTGATTTTCAGTTTAAGCAGTGATTTTTTCAATAAAAATAATTATTTTTTGCTGTTCACGTGCTTGCAATTTAATTTCTTTGGATGGAAATGAAAACTTTGGAGGTCTTTAGCTTGTTTTTCTTGGGCAATGTATAATGCTTTTTTTGCAAATGCCTGAGTTTGTTTAATTGGAAAATTTCTTTGTTAACTATATGGGTGAAAAATTTGGGTCGACTGTTCTGGAGAGTGAGAGCAGGCTGTGAGGAGTTCAGTCAGTGAGACAACAGGTGGTCTGGGGGCGAGATGTTTTCTTTACAAAATATGTTGTTCCTTGTAATCCTGAAGTTTTTACATAAAACACTGTTCAGCTGTGGATTTGTTTTCTGTTTTACATTGGTAGATAAAATTGTGAATTACCTAACTTTGTTTTCCTCTCTGTCTCACTGCAGGCATCTCTTGTGGAAAGTCCATGATTAGCTCTATGAGTCTCATGGGAGGAAGCAGTGGTGCCCCCTTATATGACAGAAACCATGTTACTGGAGCCTCTTCGAGTAGCTCATCCAGCACTAAAGCCACTTTCTATCCACAGGTATGTCTTGAAAATATACCCGTCAGTTAGGTATCTCCCACTTCTGAAGAAAAGGAAGATGAAAATTTGTGCTAAATAGAGTGTTAGTAATGGTTGTTCTTGGGTGTTACTGTTTATGATATACAGGCTCAGTCTGACACCCACTGAACTTCATAAAAGGGCTTTGTTGTAGTCCATGAGGTTGTTCCTGGGCACTTCTGTTCTTCTGTCTTGACTCCCTTGGAGATTTCACCTCCTTTGTTCTTTATAAACTCTGATGGCAGTGGCCCAATGGCATTTTGCACTGGGTAACACTGCAGGCACACATGGAATAAAAAGACAAACAAGACATGACAGGACTGGAATGCAAATGCATGAGAAACAAGCTTGTCTTGCTGTTTAGATAAAGTGTTGATTGTTGATTGAGAAAACTAAGTGCGTGCACTGGGAGAAAACACTGGTACCAGCAGAGGTTACTTTGCTTGGGTTTTTTCAGCTATAATTTAGTTCCATTTCTGGCTTTTAACTGTTGGAAGTGACAGAATTTTTGTCCCCATATCAAAGTTTCATTAATTCAAAGATGTATAGTATGAATGGAAATTATTCTCTTAAGAATATGTAGGAGAGACACACAAAGGTTACTGTTTGCCAGCATTTTGTCATGACAGGTTTTTTCCTTAGTGCTTCTGAGCAATACATACATTCACTCTTCTGTTCACACAAGCTTGCAGAATCAGCCTGTTAGCTATTGAGGTGACTTTTCAGTAGTATTTAATCAGGAGCCCACATACTGTGTGGGTATATGTGCATTTGTGTTTCTATGTAAACTGTTATGCAATGTATAGGGATTTTGACTGATAGTGTTTTCACCAGTGGCAAATGTGCTCTCTCACCCCTTTAAGAACAACAAAGATGGAAAAGAGAGGCTTGTGAGCCTATCTATTGATAAGGTAAAATTGGTTACTTATTTCTTGCATTACCTTCTCAATGAGGCCATCAAGAAGCTAGTCACAGCTACCAGATGTTTGGAACTCAGCTGCCCTCCTAATTTAGCTTGTCTCATACTTCACCAGTGTCTCTGTAACATGCTGAACAATTTCATGCTGGTACCTGATTGATGTGTCAGTGCCACACAAAAAAGGATGACCAGAAAAAGCTTAGCTGAATTTATATAAAAATCCCTTAAATAAATCTTGAAAGAGGAAAGAAGCCCAAGAGCTGATATGCCTGTGCCATTCTATGGGATCTGTGTTGGCCAAAAGATCATTGGACTTCTGGCCTAAGCTAATCTGTTACTGGGAATTCACTCCAGGCTATGTCAGCCAGGGTCTGCAGGGATGCTATTAGCTTTGCCTTCAGGAAAGGCATGCTGGATTCTTAGAAGGAAGCTGTTGCAAGGACTTTGTTACATTAAAGTTACTGCTTAATCCAAATATTTTGTTCAGTTCTACCTGGTAACTAATTACCCAGCTTTAGGTTAATAAAAAAAAAAAAAAAGAGAGATCTGAGCATCTAGTTGTCTTGGCTTTTTTGTTTTGTTTTGTTTAACATATCTTAGAGGTACTGAAAGATGGTCCAGTGAATGGAGACTAGGAAAGAATTGATGTCAGTGGAGTTATGCCAATTTATATACCTGAGAACCTGGCCACAGGCATCCTGGCTGACACTGTTGTATTTAATCTGAATGTGAAGTGGTGTTGATGCAGCTCAGGGTGCTAGTAGGAGAGAATCCAGAAGTAACATGCAGTGCTCCTCCAAGCAAGAGGACTTCTGGAAGATACTTTTGGGGCAATTACTCATCATTCCTCACAGCTGGCAATGGGTGATATTCAAGCTTGTCCCCCTCACATGAATCTGGATGCAGGGCTTGTCAGTATTAGTAACGATGAGTTCAACTCAATGGTGGGGAATCATTTTGCTAGAATGGTGCACAGTGAAGACCAAAACAATTATCTCCACTCCAGTGATTTTACAGTCATGGTCACTGTGGCAGGTCATGGCTTGGCAGAATGCCCAGGACAAGCTGTGTACATCAGTAGCAAGGCCCTACTAGCAACAGCAAAGCTGTAATTTTCCACACTGGAAGGAATGAAGCACTCGCCTTGTTTTTAGGCCAGTGTCCTGCTGGCCATTTCAGGGGTTCTGCTTCCTAAAGGAATCTGAAAGGGTTCTGAAGCATAATAAACTTTTCCTAGTATGAGGGTTACCAGCAACCATGTACATGCACATGGATAGGGCATGCTATAACTATTTTTTAGCTTTTAGGCTCTTTGCATTGTGAACTGTGCCAGAATGATATGGTTACAGAAGGGCAATAAAAAGGAAGTATTCAGGGGAAGATGGAGCTGTATCAGTTATAGTAAAGAAACTTGGTCTCCTGACCCTACTATTGACTGTATGTTTAGGGGCTGGGAATGGAACAGACTTTATTTTCAATTAGCATCTGCTGAAAATATCAGTCCTTACGTCCAAGGAAGTGCACTGAGATTCAGCAAAACTGGGTCTAATTTCCAGCTTTACCCCAGCCTTCCAGCGTAATAACGGATGTGTCAGGGAAGAAAATTCCCTGTACTGTGAGAACTTTGAAGGCCTACAGTGTACCTAAGACCAGCATAAAGTCTCATAATGAACTTCTGTGATCTTTAAAAATGCATTAACCCACACAAGCAGCAAGGAGAGGAAACTAAAATAAGGATGAATGATAGGGTGAAGGCATAAATGTTTTCAGAATAAGTAGAGTTGTACAATTAACCCAAAGTTTTGCACTGCTGTTTCCTATTCTTCCTAGATCTTGAACCCACCTCCTTCCCCAGCTACCGATCGCTCCCTGTATAATGCAGAGATGTTTTATTCCTCAAACATTCCTTCAACCACAAGATCTTACAGGTACAGCTCAGATAAAAAGGTTTGATAAATCTTCTATTGATCTCTCCTTTAGTTCTGGATCTTAAGCAAAATGTTCTTGTTCAGACTTTACCTTGTTTAAAAAAAACTTTCCCTCTCTTAATAAATGACCATTCAAATGGAGGTTATGCCAGTTTTGATGTTAAACATTGGCTTTGTGTTCTTATTTTGATACAACAGTGTTTAGCGCCTTTCAATACAGTGTTGCTGAGTAATAATGCAACATATAAAGGTTATATTGCTATGTAACAGTCACTTAGCATCCTGTATAGAGAAGGTTGATGTTTTCTGTTCAGTTCCTCAAGCTTATCTTAAAACACTTTGATGAGTCAACCTATTTGTTAGTGACTGGGCTAGGTCATGGTGGTCTGGCTGGTCAGGGGCTAGAAGAATGCACTGCTGGCTGAGAGTAGTTGTGTCATTCAAATTTAACACAGTTGAGGTACTTCTTGTTGGGTTCCTATGAAAACCTGAATTAAGGCTCACATAGTATTAATGAGCAGGCATCTTGACTGAAGACACAGTGCTGTTCATTTTCAATCTCTCTCTCTCTTTTTCTCTTTTTTTCCCCCAGACTGCAACTAATCCATGTGCTTTCCCCCCCCCTTTTTTTTTTTTGCAGGCCATACCTTATACGAGGGATAGTTCCACCCACAACCCCATGCAGCACAGATGTTTGTGACAGTGACTATACTACTAGTCGATGGAAGGCCAACAAATACTATATAGATCTAAATTCAGACTCAGACCCTTATCCCCCTCCACCCACACCTCGCAGTCAGTACATGTCGGCAGAAGAAAGTTGCCCTCCATCTCCTGCCACAGAACGAAGCTATTTTCACCTCTATCCCCCTCCACCCTCTCCTTGTACAGACTCCTCATGACCTCAAAACAGAAGGAACTTTTCCTGTAAATATTTTAAAATATGAACAGATTTAAAATATATATTTTATGATTTAAAAAATAAATTGGGGGGGATTAAAAAAATGAAATGTGAATAAAAATGTGTGGGAGGGATGGGGCTGTGAAAAATTGTACAGAGGAAGAATATTTATAAAATTGATTTTTTTAACTTAATTTCCACTCTGTTGTGCTATATTTACCTTTTTGAAGTCATGAAAATTACTCAGTCTCCAAAGGATTTGAGGAGGGAACGTCAAGCCTTTTTGCATTTTTAAGTCACTTTTTTACATGCAAAGCATATGTAATTCTTTTAATGTGAGATAAGAAAGCAAAGTGGCTTGTGGGAGGAGGAGTCTAAAGAAAAGATGTAAGTTTATTCACAGAGAAGAAAAACACATTTAAATAAAATTGACAGTATCTCATCCCTTCACCACCACTGGGAGAAAACATGCAAAGATCACAGTCCTCAGATGCTCCTGTTTGCAAGTGAGTTGAATGCTTCCCAGCAGAACTTATATGCTGCGACCTGGATTTCAAACCTCCCTCTCCATTTGCTTAGGATTGAACTGGAAGAACAACTTATTTTGGCCAAACCTTACAGCTTATTCAGGCCCACAGGCATCATGCCCTACCTTATGTCAGTGCCACTCTGCACATGGCCAATTCTGGAGCTGAATCAAGCTAAAAAAGATAACCAGCCCTAAAAAAATTGATTTAGCTCCAATCAGTTCCCTACTTGACTGGGTGAATGGTAGCACAAGCAGTTGTACTGACGTGTGGGTGAGAGCAAGGGGCAAGTTTAAAGTGGTATTTAATCTAAGAGAAATGCCTGACAAACTGCAGATTCAGTCAGACACCATTTTAATTGTGATGAAACCAAACGCCTCATCCTTCCTTGTGAGGCTTTGATGACTGTCTGGAAAGAGGCTGTAATAGTCAGCTGCTTCTCAAAATACAGTGCTAGTTCTCTTTTTCGCAAAAGTCCAGTAATTCACTGTCCCAGGTTTCTGAGATGTTCACTTGTGTTGACTTGCTCAGAGAATTGCTTCATCTCTAATACTCATTTTCCAAAGTGGAATGATATGGCCACTTGTCTTCATTTAAATGAGGAAAGTTGTTTGTTTTTTAATTGGTGCTTGTAGAAAATGGTATCTGCATAGCTCAGAACAAAACCATCTACCATTCAAACAGTTTAGTCATATCTTAACAAAAATTTGCCACAAAATTAGTTCAGGTTTAGAAATAGACAGAAAAAGCACAGTGGAGGAAGGAGAGCAAACAAATACTTCTTTCTAATTGTGTTAAAATAAAGAAGGTCAACTCTCATACGAACTGCTGAATCCTAAGGACATCATGATCAACAAAGTGTTCATGTTCGCAACTCATACCAAAAAAACCCCTCTGGGAGTGGGGCATTAGGATCTGTCCCTTTCAAAATATAGAAAATACATTTTTGCTTTGATAGCTCTCTTGCTGTAACAAAAGGGCTTGAGTATTGCATAGCACTTCATAAGTTCAGCTCTGGTAATGATAATGTGAATGCCTACTTGGGACATCTGAGGGAAGCTCCAAATATGCAGACCTGCACCTGTTTCTGCAACTGCTGAATAACAGATGTGTTGGGCCTTTGACAGCCTTAATATTGTTGGCAACAAAAAAAACCTTTTTCTTGTTTGAACTTAAATTGTACTTCGTTTTGGGTCTTTTTAGCAAATTATTTGAGAGCACATCAGAGGAACCCTACAACTCTGGGATGGAGGTCTTTCCTGTGGTGAGTGGAGCGTCTGGGACCACAGTGTTCTGATCCAGTTTGTGTTTTCAGATTTATTAGTCTAGATCTGTTCTTCCTATCTACATTGTTCAAGGATAGGTTTTCTGCTGTCACTGGTGTGTTACTAAAACTCTTAAAGTAGCTTTTACTACCTTCATGTCTAAGTTTTCACTTGAGAGATTGAGCACCAATAAGCTCCTTACCATTTTTCTTGCAGAAAAATACAGAATTGGAGAATACAGCGTTGGAGTTGGTTCTTTCCCCATCCCCTATCAACATTAGTAATTCTGTAGTATGCCAAGCGGGATGAGGTCGTAGTTTGTTACTCTCAGAGTGACTTAGCAGATCTCTGAACAAGTGTTAATGATTTGGTGAAACAAAGCAATTCTCATGTGACCATGTTTCACTGAACTAAATTAGGACTATAGATCCACAGGATATTTTATGTACCACATCAATCATATAAAGGAGTACTTGTTTTGCATTATAGCAGTTGGTAGTCCAATTTCATATCATATGTAATTTTGTGCATAAGTATTTGCCACTTACAATGAATTCATTAGTTTAGTTGTTTCATGATACATTTCTAGCTTAGAGACATACTACATTAATTTTCCTGTATTCCTGTGATGACACTGGATGCAAAATCACATTGGTTTTTTTTTTCATTAAACCACTGATCTTTTTAAAGAGATACAACTATAACAGTCCTAACCACTTCATCTGACGACTTGTATCGTATTACAAAGTTCGGAGTTGAGTCAAAGAAAATTAGCATTCTTGCTGAGACCTAAACTGTCTTAAGAGCTTCAGAAGGAAGGAAGTACTTGCTGAATGGGATTAATTAAGTGTGTATATTTTGATTTCAGTTGGACATTCGTAGCCTCTTGCTGATGGTGTTTGCTGAGACATTGCCTCCTCTGAGGCACTTGAAGTTTGGTGATCAGAATCTAAGCCCCACACTGGTCCACAATACTGGCTTTAAAAGCCTATTCTAATAAAAAATTTTATACAAATTTAGCATCTTCACATTTAAATACTAAGTATTACTTTTTATATTTTTTTTGATTCAGTGTGCTCTTCAGTGGTTTCCATTCTGTGAACTTTCAGGCCAAAACATAGAAAACAGGTGCTATTTTCTTCTAGATCAGGATGAGAAAGAGTTGCAAGGAATTAGTGAAATGCACATGACAAGTCGTGGCAGTTCAGGGATAAATAGAAGATAAGTTGGGGAAAGTTGTATTTTGGTGAGATTTAGGCATAGTTTTAATAGTGCAAAAGTTTTCTATGAGAAAGCTGACTGAAATATTCTAAGAGTTCTCCCCTGAGAACCTGCAGAGGGATGCATGTGATTGGGCTACCTTGTGAGTACTTGAATCAGTGTTTTCAACCACTATTTTCCAAGCCCGTTATGACTGCATATTAGCACATGGAATAGCTCAACGTGTAATACAGAACTGTGTCTGGAGAGCAGCTAGTAATGGGCAAATGATACGGTTAATTCTGTGTTACATTTAAAGGACAGATGTCCTAACAGAGAGCAGCTTACCTGCCTTCCAGTGTAGTCATGAAAGCAGCTACTCAGGTCATGTTCTTTTGTAGAATTTGTCCTATCTGCAGGACAGATGTAGCAGCAGTGTGAAGCTGTAAGGTAAATGGACAAGTCATGATCTTCAACAGTGAAGTATCCTTTAATTTCAAGCAAAAGTTTTGTGTAAATTGTAGATTGACTTTACTTCAGCTAGACTGGTCAACAGCCACTACACCCTGAAATTTGCAGTGGAGTTAATTAATTTGTTCATTATTGCTAGATGATTTTGAGGAAACTTTATTAGCACTATCCCAACTGTCTTACTGGTTCAGTTTTCTTCTGTCTGGACCAATGGCTAAAGAGCACTTAGGCTAAGATTAAGCTAAATCTGTATGTATGACAAATAATGTTTTCTTTAGGATAGCGTCATAGTACAAGATGCCTCATGTCTAAAAATGACACTGTGCCATTATCAGTATGTTCTAAAGCGGAAGATGCAAATGAGTGGAAACAAGTTTCTTCTTTTGGAATAATGGGTTTGATTTTCAGTAATAAACCTTATCTCTCTGGTTTGCAGAGTGCAAACACTTTCCTAAAAGTTCTGATTCTTTTCAAAGTAACAACAAATGGTCTTTTCCCACACCTGTTCTACACACCTAGGATGGGCCCTCTGGAAATCTCCAGGCCCATTTATCCTAGATCTATTTTCCATCTGATATCATAGAATCATAGAATCTTTGGGTTGAAAAGGACCTTTTAAGATCATCTAGTCCAACCCCACTGCAATGAGCAGGGACATCAACTAGATCATGTTGCTCAGAGCCTCATCCAACCTGACCTTGAATGTTTCCAGGGATGGGGTGTCTACTGCCTCTCTTGGCATATCTAGAAGGCCATATACTAGATCTAGGACTCATCATGTTCTCCCCATTTTTATGCCAACTGGTGCTTCTTGGATTCTGGGGCTTTTGAAATTCTGAAGCTCTGGTGCACAGCAGTGAAAAAGGATTTGGTAGCAGGAGCAGTCAGTAAGGGCTGGTCACACTGGGCTGATATGCCAGTAACAAGGGTGCTCGTCCATTGCTTGCAAGGTCAGATCCCTTTGCTAGGGAGAGCTGTGCTACCCTTCAACAGAGCCTCTGGAGCACGTTGTACTACTTTAAGAGCGTGGTCAGTCAAACTTCACAAAAGTTGTGTGCCCTGTTTTCTTTCAAGCATTTTCAGAAGCAGATCTTTTCTGATGCCAGTCGTTTTGTTGGAGTATATGTTGAGTCAGTTGAAATGAGTAGCTGTGCTTATAATTGTACTACAAGTGCTATCCATTAATGTCAGGAAATGAAAACAGAAGGCAAGCATGTTATCAATAATTAATAACACACAAGAGTGCCTGGCATGGAGCCCCGAACTGGAAGTACTATTACAGTGCTGAAGGATATTTTATAAACTTCCATGTTTGGACGGAGCCTTAGACAAGTCACAGTCAAAGATGATAGTCATTTACAGATCAGTTATTCAGTTGTTTCTATGTTTTTATTATGACTCTATTATGAATTATGAGTGCAGTCCTCACTGTAAGTTTGGCTTGTCTGTAGAAGATTGAGAGAGGGCTAAATCCTAAATTCTGAGAGGTGTCTGCTGATTCTGCTGCTGTTCCCTTAACTATTGCAACACTTTCCATTCATAAATGTAAAAACCCCTTTCTTCGACTATTGGAAGTTTAGCTAAAGAGCTTAAGGTATTTACCACATGTTAAAAGAAATATTAGTATACATAGATATTTGCAATCCTGTCATGTCTTCTAGCTCTCCTTCCTGAGAATACTTACTCTAGTTTTTGTAAAGGGTATTTTTATTTAAATACTCTTTCAATTTCAGCTATGCTGTGGGCCTTTTCACGTAAGATCATACTCCTTGGATGGGAAAAAAGGAAAAAACCTGGTTTTAAATCAATGTTAAGCCTGCTGATAGGAATGATGGGAACCAGTCTGATGATACAAAATCCTTCAAAATGCCATGTCCTGACATACTGACAGTGCTTCCTGCCACCTGTGACAGCAAACTGCCACATCCTGGTTGTTCCCAGCATGGACCATGGCCCCTGTTGCAGCCCACCTCTGGAGTCAGGGGCTGGGTTCTCTCCAGCCAACCCAGAATCCTGGTGGGTGGAAGACCACAATGGCAGTTCCTAAATGGGTCATTTTATATTGACAAAATATGTGCAGAGAATGTGCTTAGAAGGACTGATCAGAGGAGAAAAGCAAGATTGACAGCTACAGTAAGGGACAGACTAATTCACTGACATTCACATCTTTGAAAAGCAAGTACTCCCACTGACATACCTTTCTCTAAATAAGAATGATGCTACTCCTGTGTCAGCATTCCCAGGGTAGCTGTGTTTGACAAAAGCGAGCGATATCCCAGTTTGATTTGGAGAGAACCTGCAGCATATGAGTACGAAAAGTATTTTGGTTGCAACTACAAATAAAATAGTTGTACATGGAATTCATCAACCTATGGAAATAAAAGCTGTTGAAAACATGAAAAGTTGTACATGAAATTTGGAGGGCATAGAAACACAACTCTTAACCCACACTGCTTTCTCACTTACCAAATTGTATCACAATTGCTGCTACTATAAATGTACATGAATATACAAAGAGTACCAAGAATTTTTATGATAAAACCCACACACAATCTTTTTTATATTTACATTAAAATGTGTATTCTGCAATATATGTGTATCATTTTGTATGATTTATTACTACAAAAGACAGACAAACCCAGTACTTCAGTGCCTTGCATATTTTAAACAGCTCAGCATATTAACTGGGGAAAAAAGTAAAGCCTGAAATCACAGGTGCCCCCAGAATCATGTAGGTTGTACTCCACTGGTTTTAACAAAGCTTTATATAATTGTTAAGGTTCTCTTCAGTTAAAATACATAAATATCCACAAGTTGTGGAATTAACTGAAAGCTGACAGCTTCTGAATTTTTGAGAGCATGCATGTCTTGAATTTGTAATATATTGGAATTTCTCTCAAGTGCATTATTTCAAGTGAACTTTGATTTATATATTCATATCTACGTCAACAGAAATCTCAATACCTGTCAAAAATACGTAACATTAAAAAAAAAAGCCAGTAAGTAATGCTTACATATTTGGAGATTAAAGTGACACTATTTTCAGATTGTCACTACAGTGCTTCTCATTAGAGGCATAAAATCTTTGTGTTACAGAAAGTCTTTACCAATTATTTTTACAAACATGGCCTTCCCTTCTATCATACAAATGAACTTGGTAATACTATCTTAAGAAAAACTTCTCTGAGGCTTTTATCACTTCAGACCATTATACGTTAACAATTTTCTGGTCATGAATCTGAAGTGTTTATGTTAACAAAACCAAAGTCTTGTTTGAAGTAACTGATATTTTGTATAATTTTTTGTACAGATAACAGACTCTGCATTTGTACTATAGATTATGTGGATTTTGTTTTATAATAAATACTTTTAAAATATTTGATTAGCAGCCCTTTATATGAGCAAAGCTGTTTCATCACCTAGAGTAGAGCCAGCCAGCCAGTATCACAATTGTTTTATATACATTTAAGATGAGGATAGTGTTGCTTTCTCCTTGTTTTTAATTTTAAAATGTACAATAACAGCAAGAGCAAGGAGGTGAAGAGGATTATTCTGAGAGCTGATTGCCTTTAGAATTACAATTATTAGCTAGATCTAGAGTTTACCACAAGTTTGTCAGCATCATGACCATATCAAAAATGTTACACTCCATAGGAATAATCTTTGTGTTCTGTCTAGACCAGATCAGATCTGCAGTTCTTTTTGTAATTGTGTGATATCTTTTAAGTTGTCACTATAGGATGTCTTTTTTTTTATCATGAACATACTTGAAAACTAGTTCCATTGACTCTTGATTTCTGCAGCCAATGGTGGTGATCGCAGATTTGTGAAATTTACCATCTTAAGCTAAAAGTCAAAATAATCTTTAATCAAGATATCCTTTTTCCTGTGTGCTGGTTAGATGAGACTCAGAATAAAGTCTTTCTAAGCAGTCATCAGCAGTCCTGGTGATGTCTAAAACCATTTCTTTGAATTTTTCCAGGGTAAAGAAATACACAATACAAACTCAGAGACATGCTACTGTTTCCTACGAAGTTCTTTCAGGTTTTGTATTGTACTGAACCAGAAAATGGAGAAAAAAAATTCCTCTTACCCACATCACATTACCCTTGCTAATAATGCTTAATATAAATGGACCCTGGACCAGCCATGTGATGACTGCCTAAGCCTAGTGATTTATTCCATCGCTATGATTAAGACAGATACATTTGTAGTTTGAGGGGAAAAAAAAAGAAGGACCTGGACTTCTGGTGCTGTGCACAGCCTGGAACAGGCCATCCATCATCCTACTGTGTTAGAAAAGTTGGACCAAATTACCCAGAAGAACAGAAAGCTTTTTAGGGTTTCATATGCCATGAAGCAGAGCAGCCCCACTCTTCTTTCCAGAACTCCTGGTTGTAGCTAGGCTTTCTCACCTGAGAAGATGCACAAGATCTTCATCTCTTGGAGTGGACTCTGACTGACACAGTGGCTGGTTGAAGGGAGGTGTTTGATACATGTATTCCCACACAATGAATACAGATTTCTGTATGTCATTTGCTCTTCCAGTGCCTTAATCCCAGATGTGTCAAGGTCTCTCTTGAAACTAGAGAAAACAGTATTTTCTTTTTGCTCCAGAAAAGCTTGCTCAGCTGTCTGGATCAGACTGGATCTTTGTAGTCTTACACTCCCACAGCTTACAGGTTCCTTAATACATCAATTGGGAAATACAGCTCTGTTATATCATTTGTCCCAATGGACTCTGAATCCCAGAAACTTGTGGTCACAGGGAAGGATGCCTAATCCTAGATCCACTGGTCCTGATCTTCTACAAAATTGCCCCAGCTGTTATTGTCCATGGCAGGGCAGCTCAAGGTTGGCTGATTCAGGGCAGCATCACTGTGGATTCAAGTGGATAACAAATGCATCTGGAAATGCTAGGAAGTGGCTAAAGTAGTCAAAACACATTCTGCCAGTGCATGGGTGACACACAGCTGTGCTGAGGAAAAGCTGATCCCAAATTATGCACCTGTCTGGGTCTCCTTCCATGCTTTATGCCAGCCCCAAAGCAATTAGGAGTGAAATGCTGCTAAACAGAGCAGTGTTGAAGCTATCTATCTATGTTATAGACTCTAAAAAAAGGTAACGAAATATGAGGTAACTGTGGCCACATGCTGTGAAAAAGCCCATGTAGAGTTACAGGGAGAGGAAAGTTCTTCATGTGAAACTAATGCTTTTTAGAACAGGTATTCCCCAGGTATGTTTGCCTGTCACCCACCTATGCTCTGAAGGGTTTTACACAGGTTGTTCTGTAAGTGAGAGGCCAGGGAATGGCGCTGCATGCTGCTGTGGAGAGCAGGGGGTAGGGAAGGGGATTGAGCACGCATGCTTCCACAAGAGTGAGTGACCACACCAGGCTGCCCACTTCTGCTAACAGCACAGAGCATCCTTGCTACATACCACAACATTTCTCCAAAGAGTCCAGGTGGTTGCTGGAATCTACTCAGAAAGCACAGATAGGAAGAGGTTTGGTGAGCACAGGAGCCAATGCTGTTGTGGTATTAGGCAGTATGAAAGGGCCCCTGCCTATAAAGACTGGAGACAAAGCTAGCATTCAGGAAATGAAGGCTTAATGAGCCAGGCTAATCGGTGGACTCTGAATATGTTGCAGAAATGAGATGAGGATAGTAACTGCAAGGAGTATTGCCAAATCAGCTGGCTAAGATCATAACTAACTACAGTATAGATAAGAACAAGCAATTTACTCGGGTCTGCCCAGTTTGGGTTTTTGATGGAGTCCTCATGGAACACAAGAACTGGAAGAGGGATGACAGGAGCAGGATAAGGTCTTGAATTTCCTCTTACAGTTAGTGATTAGCCTCCTGTCTGTAATTAACATGAATAGTAGGCTTGAGGCTAGAGTTGGCTTTTGATATAGGAAGATATCAACCGCTTGCATATATTCGGGACAGCCTGCAGACGCAGGATCTGGGCTTGCCCTAATTTTCTGCTACAATTTCCTAAAGGGAGAGCTACTTTGGCTGACTTAAGGGACAGCAACAGCTTTAATAATTTGTTACTTAGGGAGTGAAGTTTGTTACTGAACTTTGCATGGCCTAGAAGGGTATGAGAAGGACTCATGAGAACAAGGCCAATGCTTTCTCTTGTATTTTAATTTAGCTCATTAGGCTATTGTCATGGTTTAACTCCAGCCAGCAACTAAGCACAACACAGCTACTCACTCACTCCCCTACAGTGGGATGGGGGAAAGAATCAGAAGAGTAAAAGTGAGAAAACTCATGGGTTGAGATAAAGACAGTTTATGAGGCAAAGAAAAAGCCGTGCACACAAGCAGAGCAAAACAAGGAATTCATTCACCACTCCCCATGGGCAGGCAGGTGTTCAGCAATCTCCAGGAAAGCCGGGCTCCATCACGCGTAATGGTTACTTGGGAAGACAGACGTTCAGACTCTGAACGTCCCCCCACCCCCTTCTTCTTTGCCCCAGCTTTATATACTGAGCATGACATCATATAGTATGGAATATCCCTTTGGCCAGTTTGGGTCAGCCGTCCCAGCTGTGCCCCCTCCCAGCTTCCTGTGCACCTCCAGCCTGCTTGCTGGCAGGTCAGCATGAAAAGTTGGACAGTCCTTGACTGCTTAGCAACAACTGAAAACATCAGTACATTATCAACATTTTCTCATCCCAAATCCAAAACATAGCCTCACACTAGCTTGTATGAAGAAAATGAACTCTATGCCAGCTGTTCAACCAGGACACCTATCATTACAGGTTTGATTAGTGCTTAATTCTTAGATGATCTCTCTCTCTCTGAGATCTGAATTCCTCCTTGGTTGTAAGTAAATAAATTTAGTGCTTACATTCATTTTACTGTAGGCATTGTACTATACATAGGCAGTCACTAAAATAGAGAAGTATTCCAAATAAATAGAATTTGGAAATCTCAGGCTCCAAAAGTTGCAGTCAGTTCCCACATTATACATAGCCTGCAGCATTAGGAAGAGTTGGTATCCTTAGCTTCTCATTTCTATTGTAGGTTATAGTACAAAAAAGCCTGTGTGTTGGGAACAATAGAGTAGCAAGAGTTCAGTTGCTAGATTCCCTGGAGCTAGAGTTGGGAGAAATGCTTATGTAAGTGTGACTGTGCCCTTAGCTTCCCTTGCACAGCAGGTGTCTATCCTTTGCCTATAATTACAGGGAAGCAAGCATGTTTAGGAATTGAAACAATAAACTTACTGTTTGATTCAGGAGGTTTCTGGAGCCAGGAAGGGTGCCGACTGATAGTGGCAAGTGACTGGTCTCCTGAAGCTTTAGGTTCCCTAGCTCTACACTAACATAAATGTTGAGAACTAATCATAACCAAAAAAGCCCCCAAGAAAATAGTTCCCATTCAGCTCAATCCTTCTTTTTAACTCATGATATGCTACAGAAGCCAGCAATAAACTGAAGCCCAGGCGTTTTATATTTCTCAACCTGAACACTAATCCTATCCCTTACAGGAAGGCTGACAAGGGATCCTGGCAGAGAGGCAAGCATCTCATGGGCTCTAGCCCTCATCATTACCACTTTTCTCTGCAGTTCTGGCAGGAGTATCTGGGAAATACTGAAGTATAAGGTTAGGGGAGAGGTATGCAAGCATTCAGAGGACCTGTTTGTCACACAGATCTACCCAGTTTCTGGAGAACAATGTTTCCCATGTTTGTTCACATATAGCATTCATCACCCAGGTAGAATTAAACAGGGTTAGGGAAAGCTCAAATTTTGGGAATCCATATTGTAGAGAGCATACTGCTGTGTCTGAACAGGATTAGACAGTACACTTAAAATGAAAGCTAGACTGAATGGGAACCCAGTTCTCTTTACTAGTAGACCTGCTTGGAGGATCAGACCTGAAAAATCAGGAATTGGTGATGAAAGAGATTGAGAAATATGTGCATTCTCGAGCCCACTGTCCTAACTTGGGCCTTGTGAGATACAGTGTTCACTGGGACAAGTATTTTGTCTCTTTCTGTAAGTTGGTGTCTTTTTTCTACCTACAACTAAGGTTAGGTTCTGTGAATTGAGAACTTGAAGAGTCCAGTTTATTTCCAGATCCTGCTGGGTTTCTAGAGATGCAGCCAACAAGGAAAGGCTTAGAATCCCTGGGACCACAGTCTTCCATCTTGTTCCAGAAGTGCTTCTCAGAGGTCAGGCATTGTAAAGACAGCAACAGCTGTAGGGACAAAGGCTTCTCAGTCTTACAACAGAACATCAGATTTCATTGTTGTGACTTCAGTAGCACTTATGATTGCAGTTAAGGTTGGGGAACGAAGACTTGAAGAGGTGTAGGATGGCTTTCCAGCTTGCTCACAAAACAAAGGAGAGGCAGGTGTCAAAGGCACAGCATCTTTTCTTCCAATTTTGCTAAATAAAAGGTTATTTTTCATCTGGCTAAGGAAAAATAAGTGACAGTCATTTTAAAAGGAATTTTCACTTCCTTCATATGTTCTGTGTCATTCAAAGATGTTTCAAACACTTTGAATTACTTCTTTTGAAGATGGATTAGTGGTTTTTGTTGTTTGTTGTGTGGGTATTTTTTTTTTAATGGGAGTGGCATGTTCTTTCCCACATTCTTATGTCAAACACTTTTGGTTTTAAGAAATAGAATTCAACACGTTCCTAAGATTTACAACCAGACAGGATTATTCTATGGTATTTTCTCTGCAGAGGTGATATTCTGTAGCCTGTAATGTAAGAGATCAGACAATTCATACTTCCATATCACATGCGTGAACAGAAACATCTTCCCAAAATCAATGAAATCCTCAGTATTACCAACAATTTGTCTCATTTAACTGGAGTTTAATTACAATCAGCTTAAATTGAATATAACAATTGGCCTCTTGCCTTATTGGTCCCGTTTCTGTCTTTGTTACAAAGCCAGTGTCTATCTGTGATGTTTAGATAAATGCAAGTGAAGTGGTAAGCTCTGACAGGGTAACACTGAGTTCTCAGTATTAAAAATCACCTGTTTTCCAAAGGTCTCACTGCATCTCTGATTTAGTAGAAAGCAGATTAAGGATTTATGAGAATAATTAGTTCTGTTAGTTTGTAACTGTGGAGTAAGGGAGAATTGACTGTAGGACAAAGCATAGGGAATCATGGAATAGTTTGGGTTGGAAATAACCTTTAAAGGTCATGTAGTACAACCTGCCTGCAATGAGCAGGAACACCTTTAACTAGATGACATTGTTCAGAGCCCCATCCAACCTGACCTTGAATGTTGCCAGGGATGGGGCATCTACCACTCCTCTGGACAACCTGTGCAGAAGTTTTCACCACCCTCATTGTGAAAAATTTCTTCCTTATATCTAGCCTGAATCTACCCTCTTTTAGATTAAAACCATTACCCCTTGTCCTATTGCTACAGGCCTTGCTAAAAAGTCTGTCCCCATCTTTCTTATAAGCCCCTCTTCAAGTATTGGAAGGCTGCAATAAGGTCTCCCTGGACCCTTCTCTTCTCCAGGCTGAACAACACCAGCTTTCTCAGCCTGTCCTCTCACAGGAGGTGCTCCATCCCTCTGATCATCCTTGTGGCCTTCCTCTGGACTCACTCCAACAGGTCCCTGTCTTTCCTGTGCTGAGGGCTCCAGAGCTGGATGCAGGACTCCAGGTGTGGCCTCCCCAGAGTGGAGTAGAGGGGCAGAATCACCTCCATCGACCTTCAGGCCACGCTTCTTTTGATGTGGCCCAGGTTATGGTTTGTCCTTCTGGGCTGCAAGTGCACATTGCCGGCTCATGCTCAGCTTTTCATCCACCTACCCGAAGTCCTTCTCGGCAGGGCCACTCTTGATCCCTTCACCCCCCAGCCTGTACTGATACTGGGGGTTGCCCCAACCAAGGTGCAGGACCCTGCACTTGGCCTTGTTGGACCTCATGAGGTTCACACAAGGGCCCACTTCTCAAGTTTGTCCAGGTCCCTCTGGATGGCATCCCATCCCTCAGGTGTGTCAACTGCAACACCCAGCTTGGTGTCATCTGCAAACCTGCTGAGGGTGCACTCAATCCCACTGTCTACCTCACTGATGAAGATATTAAAGAGCACTGGTCTCAATACAGACCCCTGAGGGACACGACTCATCACCGATGTGTATCCAGGCATTGAGCCATTGACCACTACTCTCTGGATGCAACCATCCAACCAATTCCTCATCCACCAAATAGTCCACCCATCAAACCTGTATCTCTCCAATTTACAGAGAAGGATGCTGTGGGGGAGCATGTCAAAGGCCTTACGAAAGTCTGAACAGATAACATCGGTAGCACTCCCCTTGCCCACTGATGTAGTCACTCCATCACAGAAGGTCACTAGGTGGGTCAGGCAGGTTTTGCCCTTGGTGAAGCCACGCTGACTGTCTCAAATCACCTCCCTGTCCTCCATGTGCCTCAGCATAACTCCTAGGAGGATATGTTCCATGATCTTCCCATGCACAGAAGTGAGGCTGACAGGTCAGTAGTTCCCAAGGGTCCTCCTTTCTACCCTTTTTAAAAGTGGGTGCAGTGTTTCCCTTTTTCCAGTCTCCAGGGACTTCACCTGACTGTCATGACTTTTCAAATACCATGGAGAGAGGCTTGGCAACTACATCAGCCAGTTCCCTCAGGGAGAAGACATAAAACAAAAATGACAAGGAAAGACACTGGGTATCTATAAGATAGGTTCCTTAAAGACCAGTCAGGTAAGTCAATAGGCTGGAGAGAGCTGACAGTACCCCAAGATATGCAAAAAACATCCATCTGAGACAAAAGCCTGCGGTTATGGCAGGATTGTTCTGCCAAAAAAAACATAACTTCTCCCATTTCAAAGACTAGGAACACACAGACAAAATACTTACTTAAATCTGCTTAAGCATTTAACATTTTAAATAATAATTTCAGCAAGTTGCATGTATTTAGATAGTGAGCTTCTTAGTAGAGTGATTTCTTCTTCCTCTCCATCTTTGAAAGAATGCTCACAAATTAACAGCATGATGTAGTAAAAACAGCTCGTATTCTCTCACAATTTAATACTTCTAACAACAAATGACGTATTTGTAAAGTCTCTGGGTGTCAACAATATTTGGAGTTACAGAAATGAGAACCTGCATTTGGATTTCAAAAATCTCTAGCATCATGGCATATGAAACCCATTTTTGGAGACAGAAAAAAGGCTGGGGAGGGGGATGAAACATGCAAGTAGGAAAGAACAGATCTTTTAACAAAAATCAAGTTACCGGGATCAAAAGGGCAAAACCCAGCTAGGCCAGAAATCTACAACCAACCACCCATGGACCAAATGTGGTAGTTCAGTAGGTACAGGACTGGCCTGTGCCATGTACAGGTATACAGGGGTTCAATGATTTGCCCAAGATTGGGTAAAAGAGGAAGAACTGGAACAGAATCCAATCTCCAGGGTCCTGATGCAGAAACATGATCGCTTCTCCTTTTGCTTAAAGGCTGCATCAGTCTTGTTAGAAGAACCATTTCACACTGGCACAAGCAGCAGGGGTAAATCTGTGAACACCACAGAGGGTGTCCACTGGTGGGATTTAAACCCCACAAGTGGTTTCAAGTGATCTTTAATAAAACTTCCAGTGTGGCGTTCAGTCTGGAGAAGGACAGCGGTAGAAAACTAGTTGTATGAAGCTCCTAGGAGATGTCAACATGTGTCAGTAGGAGTCTTACTTGAAAGTGGAAATTTTATCAGTAAATTCTGTAAATCTTTAAACATCGCAAGACATGGAAGGTTCAAAGTACATCACCCTTTAAAGTCTCATCTGCAGCAGGATAGATACATTCAAAGGTCAGTGCAGAGCTTCCCTCCTGACTGGCTGTGACACCTGGCAGTATCTGTTGATGTGGTGGGTTTTTTTCTTCCTAAAGTTTGCTAATTGGAATGAAGAATTTCCTCCTCCTCTTCAGGAAGTGTAGGAGTATTTTTTGTTTGTTTGTTTTCATTTCAGCTTTTCCTTTTTGCTGCTCTCACTATCTGTAATCAAAGTTGCCAAGGGAAGCCAAGCTTTCTGTTCACTGTCTGCTTAGTTACCTAAACAACAGCAAAAGGAGTTAACGGCAGTTTAATTCCTCCTGACAGTCTTATGTGTGTTAACACGACTTAGGACAAGCCAGTGGCACATGGTCTTTGAATGTTCAGTACCATTGGTAGCACTGCAAGCCAAGTGACTTAGTGGCTTCATTTTGTGATTGATCAGGATCTGTGACCTTACTTCATAGGTTGCATCACTTTTGTATTTCTGCTGGCTTTCCTCCCTTCATCTGACACGGAGATAGGGCAGATTGCCTCTATCTATGCACACCGTCTGGTCCCAGGGACCCTCAACTTTCAGCTCAAGGCCACCAAAACAGATGCTGGCCTTTTCCTTATAGAGCTCTCCATGATGCAGCAGGATCCAGCTGGTTCATGCAGGTTGGGCATCAAAGATGCACCTGCTTAAGCAAAAGCACCATAGAGATGATTTGTGATGGTGCCTCTGCTGTCAAGGTGCTAGAGTTCCAGGTGACTTCTATTAAAACACAACTGCAGTGACCAAAGATTATCTGACCTTGAAGATTTCAGGTTAAGAAGTACCAAGAGTAAACTGCCCTGCCTCCAGTGTAGCAGACAACTACTCATTTCAAGTGTTTGAAGTAGGTTGAATTGGGCATGTGGGCAGACTAGTATGGGATGATAGGAAAAATAAATTTAAAATTATTAGAGCCAACTCTTGACTCCTACTGCCTTTCTCCCAGTATTACTGGGCATTTTTTCTTGCTGTTTCATTAGATTTGGCATTTACAGTGAGACATCCATGTCAAAAAATATAAATAAGCACTTCAGAGCTCAGCACTAACCAAAGCCACAAGGTGGCACAGTCATCTGCTGTGAAGCATTGTTCACCAAACTTCATTTCCCAGAGGAAACAGCTCCAGAGCTGCCCTTTTCAACAGAGAATTACCCTGTCTCTCTCCTCCCCTTGCACTAGGTTTCATAAACACTGATGGTGGGAGTAGCTTTTCTCAGAGTGAGATTTTTGTTATAGCATAAAGCTCTACCATGGAAATAATTACATGGCAATAAATATTTTGCTGCTATTGCTAGTTTTTCAGCCCTAGAAAGTCTGTAACAGTAAAACCTCCTTTTTTTCTGGTGAAAGCAGCATCTCTGCTACACAGTTTTATCTGTGTAACTATAGGAGCAATTTATTTGGTGTCTGACTTCAGCTTTAGTATCATGAGACCAGTGCAGGTTTCTAGAACTAAGTTAATCAATCTCTCTCTCATATTTTCTTCTTTGGAGGGAAACATGGAGGGTATAGAAACCCAGAGATGAGAATCAGGAAAAGGCAAATTCCTAGAAAAACCAAAGGATGTTTTGGAAAAAAAAGAGGCTGTCCTTATATCCCTTGTTTGCAGAGACATCTGCCTGAGAAGGATTTAGCATCACCAGGAAGAAGCAACACAGTAAAGGGAATCAATGTCTATCTTTCCGTCTATTCTTCTCACCAACCATAGGGTAAGTGCAGACACTTGGAGCTCTTTTGTTTGCAGACTGTGTGCTGTTTGACAGCAGGTGGAAATAATTTCTTCCTGTTTGTTTTGCTTGTCTCTAACAGGAAATATGCCAGTGCCACAACTGCCCACAGACAACCTGGTCCTTTGGCCTGGAGCAGCCCATGCTTTGCTGTTCGCTTCTAACAGCAAGACATACAGCAATGATGTGTCTCTTGACTACTGGTTAGTGTTTAAAGAGTTCTGACAACTGATCCTTTGGTGTTGTTGAAAATAGACATCTCACATCTATCTGTCTATACCTGTGTGTATATATATATATATATATACACACACACACACATATTTGCTTCTCTGTCCCTCATTTCTGTACTGTCCCTTTTTTGAAGTTATCTTTATGTATATTATATCTCTCTAGATGTATATTTATTTCTACATATGCTTAGATGTGCATGCTTGGGAATCCGGGGGAATTAAATAACTCTCATGACTCTGTCCAATTGAAGTAAACTCCTACACATACCCCAAGCCAAGCCAGATGCCCAGGAAGAAAACGTACATTTATTCCCCTGTCCATCACTTCTGTACTGTCCCTTTTTTGAACTTTGCTCCATGCCCATGCCACAGGCTTAAATGGCTGTGCTGAGCCTCCTGTCCTTTGTGAAGGCTTCATGCATGGGGCAGATCAGGCCTGAAGGACATAAGTATGACTCTGTGGGGACCCAAGGCTGCTGCAGGAGCTGGCAGAGCTGGAGAGAGACAGACTCAGGGCTAGGTGCTTGCCAATAGTCTGTCCAAGCACTGCCTGCACTAGACTGTGCTGTTTATCATGCAGTTGTGTAAGCCCAGAGTTTATTTCAACAAGAATGAGATCAAATTTCTGGAGCTGCTTTGCTTCTCTTGTCCAGAAGGCAGAGATTTGTTTGAGTGGCCTTTCTTTTTCTAATTAATGAAATAACTGGAGATTTCCTCCTCCTTGGGAAATCAGAAACTTGAAATGTCTGTGAACCCACACCCTTTACACAAGACACATGGGGATGCAGCATCCAGCTCATTACTTAAATGACAACACGTAATTAGAGCCCAGTGTTTACTCCTGGCCCCTATTGTTATTTCCTTCTGCACATTGTGTGGGCTTTCACCATCAAACATCACCAAAGGTCTAGAAAGAAACAGCAGTGCATCAGCATGGGCAAATTCCAATGACAAAATGGGTATATTCTCACTCCATCCCACAAGTTAAAGTGCCTAAGCACCTTCACCTGGGCTGTTGCAAGAGGAAACGCTACCCTTCCCCTACTGTTAGACCATCACTAGCAAGAGGAGACGGGACTGCCCAGCCAGAATTGACCTTTTCAGTGGCAGCTTGAAGTTATGATGAAAAGTTAGTGAAAGGGTATCTCCACTGCATTATTTCTTTCCCAGTCCCTGTGCATCTTTTCCTGCCCCCCAGAGTCTAAGACAGAGCACTTACATTCTTGATCCTAACATGCCACCTGCTGTTTGTCAGAAGGGAGATATTGTACAGTCAATAAAGCCAGTGCAGAAATTAACCAAACTAGAAGCATGTTTGCATTGCAAAACTAGCCAAAGGACCTAGGTACCAACAGGTTACTGTCTGCTCTCCACCACTGTGCAAGAATCACCCTGCAACACCATGATCTTGACCTGCAAATCTGCCAATGCTGTGGGGATCTTCCTGCTGTGGAGCAGGAAGGCCAGAGCCTGGACAACCTTGCAGTCTACCACCATACCATCTAAAGGCAAGGCACATAATTGGCACTGCCTGAAAAATCCTCAACACAAGCAAACACCACTTCTGCCTCCTGCTGAGGGTTTCTAACACAAGGCAGGGAAGGGGCTAGCAGGGACAGGACAAACTGGTGTTGAAGCAGATTACAAGGCAACACTGGAGGACCGATTTGTAAGAGCAGCATGGTGATAGCAGAGGAGGTCTCTGGGAAGAAGCAATGCCCCTGTAAAAGGGAAAATTCTGAATGGAGAGACTTCATAACATGCTTTAACTTTTGGTCAGCCCTGAAGTGGTCAGGCAGTTGGACTAGATGATCATTGTAGATCCCATCCAGCTGAACTATTCTATTCCTGAGAAGCAGGATGAATGTTTGATTTTTAACATATGGGTGCTGCTGACGAGCAAACACAGCATCCCTGTTCAGCACAACGAAAGGTTGCCTAAAAAGTTTGGTGGGAAGCAAAAGTCTCTCTCAATGCTGGGCCCAGGAACCTTCACTCAGGTGGAGACTGTCTCAGGGTCTGGGGACTTATCTGAACCAGGGAAGGAGAGCCCTTCCCTCATTCCCAGGCTGCAGCCAACCCTGTGGCCATCTCCTGTTCCCCTATCGCCTATCCTAACAGGCAGAAGCCTTGTTGTGGGGGGCCCGGGTCATAAGAGAGGGAAGGAGCAGTGAGGGACTCCCAGCAGTGCTCTCCCAGTGCGGTAGGAAGCCAGGCGTGCCTGGGGCTCCCACCTCATCACCCCAGGCCCACCACTGCTCTCTGCCGAGCTGGGTCTGGGATGGGCTAATGGCTGCTGACAGGGTGGATCCAGATCCCCCCAGGAAACTTTTTCAGCGACACTGCAGGGCTAGCAGCAGGAGGCCTGGCTCGGTCACCGGCACATGAGGGGAAGGCAACGTGCCCAGGGACCTTCCAGCTGGTACCAGGGCCTGGACGGCTTTGGGAATGCTACTGGGGTGACCTTCTGTGGCACAGAGGCCAAACTGCAATGCTCTTTGGTGTTGTGTACACACTCCCACTTCATCACTACCACCTGGATTATCTACCTGTCCCTGTGGAGGGGTCCCCCCAGTCCTAAAGTAGTCTGCAGGACAGCCACCACTCCCTGTGAGGGCTGGGAGATGGCAACGCTCTGCACAGAGGGAGGGAGGGAAGAAGGGGTTAAAGGACAGGGGGAGAGATGGGCTACAGTTAGCACATGTCCAGGGCTGAAAAGTAGGTCACCTATTTCTGCCTGGGGGTGCAGATTTGAAAATCAACACTATATCAATGCACAAACAAAGCCAAGTAAAAACTGCCAAGTAATTCCTTGCCAAAGCAAGGAGTAAAACTCAGCCTTGAAAGCCTGACAGAAATCTTTCAAGGACACAACAGCTCCTCTAACACACCATACACATCTATTAATTAAGATTGTCTAATAAAAAAAAAAAAAAGTGTTTTTACCTGCATATACATATATAGTCACATAAGAGGAGAGGCTAATGAAAAAAAATAGTGACATTAAAAAAACCCTACAAACCCAAGAAAAGAAGAAATTCTTTTACTACCCATGTAACAAGGCTTGGACAGATACAAACTTAATTCCAGGTTTTTCTCAGACATGCTCAAGCACCTCAGCATCCTTCTT
>NW_010532394.1:8099-10995 GCF_000687285.1 Phaethon lepturus | reverse complement strand
TTAGTGATTCTGTGATTCTGTGAATTAGGAACAATAATTACAACGATAAAGGAAGCGAGGCTTCATTACTTCAGCTACTCAAGGCATACTTGGTTTGTATCAGAGCTTTGGAGCATTTTTTTAGTTTTTAGTTTATCACCTACAGAATAGCAAATTTCTAGGAGAAAGTGCTAAAAGCAGTTCTGGGCCTATATTCTGTTTCCTAGGTGTCTGTATGGAGGCAGCTGCTTCCATATTTCTTCCAAATCCTGCCTCTGGTAGGTGTCACCTGAGATTTAAGTGTGCATATATTCTTCCACTGTTTGGCTTCTCAATTTAACTTAGTTTTCACTATGCCTGCAGATACTTAACATTTGCAAAAGCAGACTGATTTCCTTGAATGCTGTGTTGCATTTAGCTGCCTGATTACCCTGTGACTTGTTCACTAGGAGTATATTTACACATAATTGCTATAAAGTGTGACTCCAACTAGCATAAGTATACCTGAAACCACCTTCAAACTACCAAGCTCAGAAATCCCTGGCAATGTAGCCCTGCAGAACACAATTTGGCAAGGTATACTTGCCTATTTGAGCATGTACCATGTTTTTTCCCAAATTGCACCAGTTCCTGGCCAGCTGTATCTATACTGTGCTCACTTGTACTTATGTGGGTTACTAAGGGCTTGTTGCCAGAAGAGAAGGATTTATTAGCTAAAGTTTTACAGGAGCCTGTCCAGTGTCCCGGGGGCATTCAGTGTTTTCATTCAGAGTCCATATAATGGCATTACTACGTTTGCAGAGTATGTTTGTTAAACTGTTGTGAATTTGGGAGGGGCTGGTGAGCACTGGAGTTAACAGTTATCTTGAGAAATATCCTCAGGAATGCAATAAGGAATGGTACAAAGGATTTCAGTGAGCTGAAGGAATGAGCTGCAAGATTTTCAGAGGGAGAGCGACTGTTCAGCAACAGCTCTGCCAGAAAATGATCTGCAGGTTATAGCAAATCACAACTGTATGTGTGTGGGTGAAATCCTAGGTGTACAAGCAGGTATGGGGATAGACAATCTGCTGGTAGATCAGCACTGCTCTGCACGGTGCTGATGGGGCTGCTGTGGGAGTACTGGGTGCAGGTTTGCACTTTGTTCTTCAGGAAAGCTGTGAATCACTCGAGGGAATTCAGAGGAGAGCAATTAGTGGTGTGCTGTAGCAATACCTGAACTTTCTTAGGTGGAAATTGTTCTAGCCAACCCTGTACACGTCCCAGTTTTGTGCGTTTCTAGCAGTGATTTGGCTTTAGATCCAAGAAATGCTTATGACTCAGCTGCCTGTGATATGGGCAAGTGTGGGGGAGCTTGCTGGAGTGCTAGACTGGGAGGGTGTGGAAAAACATACAAGACTCTAGGAAGATGAGATGTATGCTGCACTTGCTGTCCTGTGCCTGTAAAAAAAAACAAACCCTAATGTAACCAGATGTAATGTGAATCTTTATGAAAGGGGAAGTTTAGTTTAAAGCAAACTGACTTCACTTACTCATTGCCACACATTTCACTCACATTTTCACAGCCACATACTCATGGGCTCCAAGACATGTGTCAAAGCTCATAAGGATCACTTGTGTAACTCAAAGAATGAGATGCTGGCTGTCAAATCCTTGTTCCACCTTTTCAGTTCCCCTTGATCATGCTAGATCTAGTTTTTGAGCTGGTTTGAACCAAGTTTTGGAAGGTCTTTTACTCCTCTAAGAAGTCAAAGTTTTTGCAGTGAATGTTTTTCCCCTTAAGAATTTTGCTTCTTCCTCCATAAGTCTTAGACAAGGTGGCTGCCCATTGTCTTTGTCTTGTTTTGAGTATCCTTATGGCCAGTTTGCCTTCCCATTAGGATAGCAGAAAGCAATGGCACATGCAAGGTGACACAACCTCACCGCCATCCTCTTGTTATCGGAGCACAGGTCTCCTGATAAGTTTTTTCTGCTGTGGCCTTATCAGAGCACAGGCTTCATGATGTAAACATCTCATCTGCCAATGTTTCAGTTTGCTGTTGATCGTGTTCTTGGTTGTTGGTACAAGCCACTCTTCTAGCCCTTGCTTGATTAATAGTTTTTGCTGGTGCTTTCCTTCATGGCAACATTAGTATTGCTGCTACAAATCTCTGCATTTCTCTAGTAAACGCCAGCCTTCCTGGAACAGGTGGATGGAGGTGGTGTAACCGGATTCGTAGAATTTTGTAGGTGAGAGATGACTGCTAGAACTGGTGTAGGAGGAAGCAGCACCTTCACAGGCTATTCCACAAAGCTTGCTGCCACCCCGGAATTGGTCATAAAACTGAGAGACTCCAGATTAACACAAATGCAAGCAGTAAGTGCTAAGCAGATGTTGGCTTTGTCAATTTGCTAAGTGTCCCTAACTAACCATTCTGCTAGAGTAGTTATGTCTTTTTTTTTTTGAAAGTTAGCTAGTATCCCAGGCATATTTGCAATATCAGCAACAGAAATAAATAAATTTAAAAAAAATCCCCACAACGAACAGTTCCTTGTTACCAGCACAGATCTCAACAGCTCAGCTAGTTAACTTGCTGGCCTAACCTCTTTTTCTATTAACTTCTAACTCTTTTCTGCTTTTTTCAAAGTGTTGTGGTTTAACCCCAGATGGCAACTAAGCACCACGCAGCTGCTTGCTCACTCCTACTCCCCCACCCTCCCAGTGGGATGGGGAGGAGAATTGGAAAAAAAAGATAAAACTCATGGGTTGAGATAAAGATAGTTTAATAGGAGAGCAAGGGAAGAGAAAATAATAATAATTATAGAACATACAACATGAGTGATGCACAGTGCAATTGCTGACTGAGCCCCATCCCTGGGCAGCAATCCCCCCCCGTTTATATACTGAGCATGATGTTATATGGTAGGGAATATCCCT
>NW_010532394.1:6610-7635 GCF_000687285.1 Phaethon lepturus | reverse complement strand
GGTAGGGAATATCCCTTTGGCCAGTTTGGGTCAGCTGTCCTGGCTGTGCCCCCTCCCAACGTCTTGCGCACCCCCTCGCTGGCAGAGCACAGGAAGCGGAAAAGTCCTTGACTTAGTGTAAGTACTGCTTAGCAACAACTAAAGCATCAGTGTGTTATCAACATTATTCTCATACTAAATCCAAAACACAGCACTATACCAGCTACTAGGAAGAAAATTAACTCTACCCCAGCTGAAACCAGGACACAAAGCCAGTTCCTCTCTCACCAAGCCGTGACGATGCCACCCACTAGGCTTTTTCCCCACTTAAGTGACAGTGGTGAAGCCCCCGGCTTCTAGTGAAATGGCTGGTCCTGCAGACTTACCTGGTTACTAAAGAAAAAATCCTTTAAAAACGATTTGCTAGTACGTGCCACTTTTGATATATGGCCTTCCATTTGTTCACTCAGATGTGGAACTTCAGATAAAAATAGTAGTAAGGCAGTGTAAGGGGTTTTCCAGACTGACTGGACATCTTGTTTTTGAAATAAAACAAAGTGGTCACTCACTTTGGGCATCAAATATCCTGTCTCTGCTTACTTCTGATGGAAGCTGATTATTCTCCTGTCTCAGCAGGCATTTCCCAATTAATTATTTTTCAGGCTGAGTAGCCCTGACTTCATTACATCTCTGACTGCAAAAGAAAGATAACATTTAAGGCTGATGCAAGGATTCCCTCAATATTTCCAAAAGAGATTTTAAGAGTTTGGTCACAGCATAACATATGTAAGTGGAAGAAGAGGAGAGAGGTCTGGCAACTTTGATTACCTGACTGAACTTACCAACCAAAATATCTGTTTCATGTTCTGCTAAAAGCCCTGTGTTCATGTTGTGGCATAAAGACCAGAGGAACGTTGATAAGCTGCCAAGGGAAAACCCTTTTCATTGACTACTAGCAGTGCATCGCCCCCCATTGCTGTATTTTTGTTTGACCTTTGTGTCAAGAGTGATTAATCTTTGCAGAAACAATCAGCGATGAACAGGAT
>NW_010532394.1:368-6579 GCF_000687285.1 Phaethon lepturus | reverse complement strand
CTCTTCTCTAAGAGAGAGCCTCCCTAGAAAGGGATCTGCAAGGATGGGAACTAGCTTTGGTGAATGTTACCATGATAGATGATGCCTGCTGAAGAAACCACAGGTAAAGGCCATTTCCATTTTTACTTTAATTTGCTTAAGCTGTAAACCAAGCTATTTCTAGTGCTTGTGACGAGGGAATTCTGTGTATGTGGTTATATGGCTCTTGCCTCTTTAAGTATTGAGAGTCCTGGTACTGACAATTTTGAAAGGCTTAAATAATTGAAAGATAGTGTATGGGAAAAGTAGAATAGGTGGAACTTAACTGACCTAGATTGATTTGAAGTTTTCCATGAAAATAATTGTGGGGATGGACATGCTTGTCTGGAGAATTGGTGTATGTTAAAGGTGTGAGAAAACTATGTAATGATTAGTAAATGTGTATTAATGTAGTAGAATTGTTACGGTACACAAAGCCAGGAAGGTGGTGTTTTCTACACAATGTGTCCCCTTGACACATCAGTGCAATGCTGCCAGCTTTTTGTCCAGTCAAAAAAGGGAACTAGTGTGCTAGTTGAGTTCCTGGCTAGAGACGCAAATTCCCTGGATGAAGTAGGCTCTGAAAGAAGAGCAAATACTTCGCAGTCTTGAGATAAGAAAACTCCCCACTGATGAAACTATTACTGCAGTTGAAACTGGTACAATAAATGTTCTCTCCAGATGTTCACCTAAAGTGCAGTCTTCTGCTCTGTGAGCTGCATGTCAGGATATCAGTGTGTGCTTGGTAAAGGAGGTGTAAATTCATTCCTAGAATGCTCGGTAGGGATTTCGCTGAGCACCTGACCTGAAAACATCTGAGAATTAGTGGGAAGGGGAGAGGATCTCCAGAAAGATGAGAGAAAGGGAAACTGAGAATGCCAGGAAATGTCTGTATCGGAACTGTACTGTAATTTGTGGCTGTGCTGAAACCACACAGCAAATTGGTGGTGAACGGAACAAAGAGCAGCTGAGGCAGGCACTGCCAGGAGTCTGCAGGTGCCTGGAAAAGAAGTACATCAACTCGATGAGTTGAGAGAGGCTCAGCTCAGACATGTTTGTGTGAGCTGGAGCTGTGCTTCTGGCTATACGCTCAGGTATAGGTTTCAGAGGAAGCCAGCCTAAGCCTAAAGAAAACATCCTTATTCTATTTTGAAGAATGAGTTTTTCTACTTTAAAAAAAACAACCCTGTCTAGCACTCAGCAGTCCCCTTTACATTTGCAGTGCAAGGAGTAATGGCTGCCTATATATGAAAACTTCCATGTGAGTGTGGGTTTTATCCCTTCTACCACCTCCAGTGTTTTTCAGTATCTGTGTTCTCCCAGGAAAAACAAGGAAAAATCTTCCAAATATTTCCTGTGTCTATCCATTCCTTGCTATATACACATGCAAATCCATCACCTGTTTTCTGTTACTTCCTATCTTTCCTCGTATGTGCCACGTGAAATGATATATAAATGGATGCTGAGACAGAGCTGGTCTTTGCTTCCTGTCCCTCCTCCTCTCTGTTATTGTGTGGGTAAACCAAAGCAATGCTGTGAAGGATAGGAACACTCGTTATTATAGCTATTTAGCTTGAAATAAGGGGAAGTTTGAAGGGTGACTAACAACCAGCTAGGTAACAGACTAAAACGCAGGTATCTGCAGTCATCAAACATAACCCTGTTGGAGAACACCTGTAGTAATATAGGATAGTGTCATATATGATAGTGTCTGAATACAGCACTGGGATACACATCATGAGCTGCTAGTAGCTAAGCATTAGATATAGCTTGAAAGCATAATTAATGCATGTGTAATGAAAATAATTGATGTTGTGATTTAACCTAGCTAAAACAACCACACAGCCATTTGCTCACACACCCCCAACCCCTGCAGTGGGATGAGGGAGAGAATTGAGGGGGAAGAAAGGTAGAACTCATGGGATGAGATAAAGACAGTTTAATAGGACAGAAAAGGAAGAGAATAATAATAATTATAATAATGACATAAAAATATACAACACAAGTGGGGTACAGTTGCTCACCACCCGCTGACCGATGCCCAGTTAGTTCCTGAGCCGCAGCACCTCCCCAGCCAACTCCCCCAGTTTATATACTGAGCATGATGCCATATGGTATGGAATATCCCCCTGGCCAGCCAGGGTCAGCTGTCCTGGCTGTGCCCCCTCCCAGCTTCCCGGGCACCCCCCGCCCGCTCGCTGGCAGGGCAGCATGAGAAGCTGAACAGTCCTTGACTGCTCAGCAACAAGTGAAAGCATCAGTACATTATCAACAGTATTTTTACCCCAAATCCAGAATACAGCACTATACCAGCCATCAGGAAGAAAATTAACTCTATCCCAGCTGAAACCAAAACAGATGGAAAAATGCATGGTAGAAGATAATCGCAAGCAGGAAAATGCATCATGCCATGTACAAGAAATTATTTAAATTTCTGTAAAGGAGAATGATGGATGTGACTCCTTGGGTTTGGGGTGCTGGGGTGTTGAGCTCCCCCCAAAGCACATCATTATACAGCCAACACACAATATAGTGGTTTCTGCTACTGAAATAAAGGGAATGCGTGACTGGAGTGGTGGCACACTGAGCTTTGTGGCTGGGCAGTGCTGGGTGAGCAATGTTCTGGAAGGTTCATGTTTGGAGACAGATTTGGGAGCCTGTGCTGCACATTGTGACCAACAGTCTTCATAGTGGCTGAGGGGAAAGAGCTGCCTGTACTCTTATGGTCGTCTTGGATATCGGCATAAGTCTTCTCCCCTGTCTTTGCCCTTACCTGTCACTCCCTGTGGTTCCTTAGAGAAATCTTCTGTTTGCAGCCTCACTGCTTGCGTCTGCTTCTGTTCTTGTACTTAACGCTCTAGGAGAGTTTCACAGTCCTCTGCCACTTCGGAGAACTATCTTCCCTCTTCACTCTGATTCCCTTGAGGTAGCACAAAACCACTGATTTTGAACGACTTACCATTTGCTGTGCCTTTGGTGAGGTCAAGCATATTAAAACAAGGTGGAAATGAACAGACACGTTAATGAGCGAGGAGGTCTCTTGAATTTCAAAGAATGCAGTTAGGGTAAGTATTTCATAGGGAGCTTTGAAACAGTCATGTTATAAAGCGGATGCAGGTTCATAGTTTAAGGTGGCCATCCATGTGCAATGCCCTGCATGTCATATGCTACGTGACTTCGCAACCTGCAGCACCTCCTCCTTCATTTAGATCAGGGCTGCAAACTACGCCCTGGAACCCTGTATGCTTCTCACAAATTGTTTGAAGAGGAAGTTTGAGTTAATTGTTGAACACAGCCTCTTCTGACTGGTGAGGGTAGCCCCGTGGCTGTGAATGTCTGATGGCCCATATACCTACACATACTTCTCCGTGAGGGATCTGCTGGCTCTCTGCGCATCAGCCATGCATGGCCACTCTGGTTGCTCCTTTGCAACAATGCAGAAGAGCCTAACACAGGTGGTGGTTGCGGTTGTTGGGAGGGATGGAAGCTGGAGCATGTCTAAAAAGGTCTCTCTTCTGCCAGAGGAGCAGATGTCTCCACAGAACCCCTTGGGTGAGGGATCTGCAGATGGAAGGAACAGCCTTCTTCCTTTTCTACAAATAAATTGGAGGTATTAACTATCTCTGTGGCTTCTGAAATTGAAAGCAAACAAAAACTGTTCAGGACTGATGTGTTGATTTTGTTTGGTTCTGTTTTTTTACAGTATGATTTCAGCTACCACTCGAAGACTTCAGAAATACTTTGTTTCTGGTGTTAAAGCACAGTAATTCTGCGGTGATGGGTGGCTGTCTAGAAGAAAGGCTGAAAGTGCTGATGTATTTAAATGAAAATTGGACAACCCTGAAGTCCAACTATGCTTTCAAAAGCCTAAAGGCAATTTCTTCACAGTCTAGAAACGGTGCTTTGATTTCGCCTCCTTTGTTTCTTTGACAAAACCATATGTGCCCTTTCAGATTCAGGGCTTTTAACTCTATTTAGAACATTTACATTAAAATATTATAATAAAGATCACATGGTTGTGACTAATAAGTTTCAGACATTAATGGACTGTGGCTACATCATAGATCTTCATCATGATGTAGCTGCGCTGTGGGCAACCCATTTCCCTGTGGATGCTGCTTAAAACCTCTGCACTCTGGGATACTTCCTGCTTTTGCTTGAAAATAAAAGTATGAGTCATTCTGGACGGCAGTTAAGGAACACATGAAATAAATAGCAAAGAATGACTTGCATAATATCCCCAGTATAATTCCAGATCTACTTGTAAAACCTTATCAAGCTTCCCAGACTTGTACTTTTTCGAAGTTTCTCGTTATCTGTGGGTGTTCAGACCGCGTGATGGAAAGGACTAATAGAAATGAAAATCAATAGCACGGGATTGGGCAGGAGGCAAATGATTTTTCCAACTTCTTCAAAACAAGGCATGAGGTAAGTGTCTCCTAACTTTTGCTTAATTTGGAGGAAGGGAATTGTTAGCACTGAAATGCTCCCAAATTGTCAGGGAAAGTAAGATTTCCCTCTTTACTGGGAATAATTAGTATCTATAGTGATAAGAGTTATTCTAACTAAAGTTTAAAAAGTAGTTTGAGTATTATGATTACATACTGATAGCTATACTTGTGTGCCGAATGAGTGTTGTTGCTATTTATTTATTTGAGATTAAGGCATGCTGTAGGGCATGTATTAGTTTAAACAGCATGTGTATATGTACAACTCTCCTGTTTGGTGGGGAAAAAAAAACCCAAACAAATAAGCCAATACCATTACAGATGTTGCACCTTCTTCTTACTTCCTGCACTGTCCTCAGTGCCACAATATCCTACCTTCTGTAGTGACTGTTTCAGACACTTGCTGTAAGCAGGTTATCATAAGCCAAGGTATTACTTGGGTAATTACTGTTTTTTGTGCCCTTGCTGTCTGCTCCTTATGAGAAACAGCTTCACCTTGCCATCACCAGTGCTGGAACTGGACTTTGTGCTGAAGCTCTTTGGTGTCTCCACAATTCCTGCAAACTTACCAAGGCATTCTGTATCTGACTCTTGTTGCCTTTTGTAATTGTTCACATCTCCAGGTCATGTAACTGTAAAAATGCCTCTAGGTCTATTGCAATTTTGCAGGGTTAAAGTATGAAACTGAAAGGTGAAGCAAAATGTTTATATATTGTACCTCAATTTCGTCTGCTCCTTCAATGTGACATAAAAATATTTCTGGCATTGCCTGCTAACACTGGGCGTGAAACTTCACTTTAACACTTTATCAGACAGTAATTCAAATACACAGTGTTGTCTTTTGAAGCAAATCTGTATGACAACAAGCCCAACAATTGCTGTTCAAGGAAGTTAGGCCAAACATAAACATGGATTGATTGTACTGTTGTGTGTGGTGGGTCTTGAAGTGTGTTGTCAAACAGTGGCATCCCCTCCTGGTAGGTTTCTTACAAACCTAATAGAGATGGTCCCTGGGGCAGAGAGCTTGTAGCTGCAGACAACGTGTGTTGGATAGGTTAAAGCAAGGCACGAGCAAGGTACACGATGTGATGGCAGCCAATGTTTTACTGTTCTGAGGATGGGTTTAAGACACCACAAATTTCACGGATGAAAGCCTTTGAAAAACAGACTGTGAGGGATGGGGCAGGATGGGAGGGAGAGGGTTGAAGTGTGTAGTAAGACTGAGACACTTCAGGTGCTCAAAACCCAGTTTCCTCTTTTGATTGTGCTTTCAGTTTTTGCATTACTGTTACTTCTGCTTTGCAGAATTTCCTCCCTAGGCCAACCCACCTCAGGTAGGGTGCGGAAAGGAGCGATCCATCTGATGTCTCTTTCCATTTGAGTGAATTGTCTCCTCGTGTTTCCTGATCCAAGAAAATCTTGGATTTTATAATCTAAATATAATCTAATATATATTTATAATTTATAATTTATATTTATAATCTATTTATAATCTAAAATCCTGATCTTAGGAGTGGCCTTGGACTTCTACACTCTTAGACAAAGTGCTAAAATAAACAAAACCAAAACAGATTTCACCATAGACTGCCCCAGATAACCTTCAGGGCACTGTTTGATTGAGGAAGCTTTGTTCATGTTATCTTTTCATTTCTGCAGACCAAGGGCAGAGATTAGCTTCTATCTGTGCAGTGCCTGCTTTTAACTCTTAGAGCTACTACTGTGGAGATATTTTGATACCATTAATT
>NW_010532394.1:0-268 GCF_000687285.1 Phaethon lepturus | reverse complement strand
TAGTCTGGGTTTATTGACCCTAGGCCAAATTGCTTGAAGCGTGGTAGTGCAGCACATAGGGTCATCACACAAACGGTGAATTTTAAGGGGAGGGGGTAAAGTAAGGCATGTAGTGCAGCTCGGCTGGCAGGCTGTGATTGGGAAGGCACAGGTCTGCATGCTGTTTTGGTGGTCATGCGTGCGATTTCAGGCAAGTTACTCCCTTCCCAACTTCTTAGCCTCGTAACACCTGTAACTTTGTCAGGCGGCTATGGAGGCGGATGCGCAG
>NW_010532393.1:3670-19045 GCF_000687285.1 Phaethon lepturus | reverse complement strand
GGGAGACTTTATCACTCTCTGCAACTACCTGGAACGGGGTGGTGGTGAGGTGGGTGTTGGTCTCTCCTCCCAAGTAACTACCAGTAGGACAAGAGGAAACGGCCTCAAGTTGCACCAGGGGAGGTTTAGATTGGGTATTAGGAAAAATTTCTTCACTGAGAGAGTGGTCAAACATTGGAACAGGCTGCACAGGGAGGTGGTAGAGTCATCATCACTGGAGCTGTTCAAAAAATGTGTGGATGTATTGCTTCAGGACATGGTTTAGGGGCATGGTGGTGTTGGGTTGATAGTTGGACTTGATGATCTTGAAGGTCTTTTCCAACCTTAATGATTCTGTGAAACACAATGATGAGAGTCCCCTATGTCCCTGCACTGCAAGGACATACCTCCCCTGCCCCTTGGTCAGCCTCTAGCCAAGGGCTGCTCGCCAGCAAAGTCACTACTTTGTGTTAGTAGTCTTTCAGCAAAACCCCTGTGCAGCCAGGCAGTAAAGCTGTCACCCTCGTGTATCTGTTTGAAGTTAGCTCTGCATTTAGGGTAGATTTCCATCCAGAACCTGCGCCTCGCCAGTGGACCGGGAGTTCCTTTGCTGTTGCTGCAGGATGAACAGGACTGTCAATAGAACAGGGAAGCCCTCCAGACCCAATCTCCAACAAGTTGCTACCTGCCTACATACTCAGGTGCACAGAGACATCACAAAGAAAACGTCAACCGTGAAACATTTCCTGTACATGTGGTGATTTGTGACAAATGCGGCACAAATCCTAGCAGATATCTTCCAGTTCAGCAAAGTCTGGAAGGCTTTGAGGATTCAGCTACACACTCACTGAGCAACAGCTTGCAAAATTCCACCTGCGTAGGCTTTTGGACAGCAGTTGTATTACAGCGCTCTCTACTAAACCTGCACAGCTTAATGGAGGACCTCATGTTTTTCTGCAACCCTAGTGCCCACCCCCTCAGGAGGCTCCCTCAAGCAACACCTGTATGGAGTTAGAAAAAGCTGAGACATACATATACCCCGTGGATAAACATCCATCTCCCCAGAAGTGAAAAGGCAGCTTTGCCTACAAAGGCTTTGAAAAGGGGAGCTACAGGCAGGAAGAAAGGCTGGACTCAGTCATCATCCCAAGTTCAGCACTGACCGAAGAGTCTCCCAGTGGCAATACCAGCAATGGTGAGAAGTATCCCATCAGCTTCCAGAGGGATGGGACTCTTCTTACCACTCCTGGGGCATGCAGGCTGATAAGCTCCGTGCAAAGTATTCTATTTCTGACCACAGACCATCCTGTGGAAGTGTCTAATCATGAAAGACACTGAGACAGTGGAGGACCGTCATCATTTAGCTGAAGGACTCTTGGCCCTGTGCATAACCTGTCCTCCAACAGAGGAGGGACAGCCCTCAGCTTCCCTGTCTGCTGGCCATGAACATGCTGGTATTTGCTTACACCTTCCCTGTTCCAGCTCGGTGTGGCTCACTCGCAGCATTGAGAGAAATTAGCTTGGCCGAGTCTACACTACAAATAAATCCCCTGGCCAATGTGCATTCAGAAATACAACTCTGCACTTCTCCTTCATGAAAGGAATCACTGTCTGGGCATGGAGAGGGCTGTGGTAGGAGCATGCACCAGATGAATAGACCATTAGAGGTACATGGAGAAATCCCAGCACTGCTGTCAGAGCGCAGAGGGTATTGTTGTCAAACCCAAAGCGCTCTCTGCCACACTCTCACACAGAGAATTTTGCCAAGTTTAAAGGTTTAGACCCAGAGACAGAGCTCCAGGCTTGGCTTGCCTTGCACAGGCAAAAGCAATTTCAACAATTTAGTCAAGTTTTTCCTCATTTTATGTATCTATTTTCACACTTATACACATGAATCTCTTTCCATTCTGATGATCTGCAATGCTACCACCAGGAGTGGACGATACAGAATACAAAGACAAACCTAAACCCGGCCAGGAAGGGTAATTCCTTCCAAATGACTAGAGTGGATCAATCTTGGGGATGTGGGTGTGTTGTACCAGGGATACACAGAAGCAGAAGCAGGCAAAAGTTAGCAAGACTTTTTCAAAGGAATTCTACTTCAGGATGGCTCAAACACAGCAGTTTTCAAATGGCAATCAGCAAACATCTGTGGATTATTTCTAGTGTTTGTGAAAGGTAACTTAAAAAAAGCCTATCAGACATAAGTCAAAATTTACTAAGCAGGCATCTGCATTCCCACAGGAAAAATGTGTTGGGTTTACGCTCAGCCAACAGAGCATCTTTCCCCTTTCACTTGTGCTAGAAGCATCAGTAGCAATGCCCTCAACAGAATCAATGCCCCATCTAAAACTCCACCTCCTGATCATCAGCACAGCCTCAGCAGGCAGCACAAGCAGCCATCCGTGCACCCAGAAACTCATCTTACTTTTGACACTAGCAGTAACTAGAGTTTATTCTTATGGTGCAAGGCTGGCATGGGCACAAAATAAGCACTCCTGCTTTCCTGGGAGGGCTGTGAATTGCTGGGTGCCCACAGGCAAACGAGGCGAGCATAAGGACAATAAAACCCCAGGCGCTTATAACATTTAGTACAGACACAAAGGAGTGGAAACAGAAGTAAATTTCTTGGCTGGTTCTCCTACAGCCCCTGTACTGGCAAGTGAGCACCGTTTGGGATGGAAAGTGTTAACAGAGAATCTGCTTTTAAAATAAGGCCAGGAGGTACAGCAAGTAAAAGTCAGCCAGGGATCTGTAACAAATTCCTCAGGACAAGGAGAGTTGCCATGTCTTTTGTCTTGTACTTCACAAAGGATCCAGGCGCTGGAGCCTTAGACCTGTCCTAAGGGGCAACCAACTCCAATGTTTCTGGAAGATCAGCCTTTAAGAAGGATCAGTCTTGAGTCTGCAGACTAGGGAAATGTCTTCTGGCTGTAAAAGCGAGGATAACGTGTCAATTAAAGGCTTTGTCTAGAGCACAGCATGAAGTGAGGCAAGGAAAAGGACTGATCTCTTCATCACCAGGCTGTGCCTAGTAGATCACAGCCTGCCTCCTCACAACATGTCCCAGCACTGCTGGGCACCCCCAAGCCAGCCTGCACACCAAGAGCACAAACACGATCGCACTGGTAGACACCAGGAGAAAATCTGATCTGAGAGCTCATAGCTGCAGATGAATACTGGAGACAGCACAGCTCCACAGCTAGGGCAAGAGCTTTGGATGCCATCTCACGGGCAAGTCACATCACAGCTGATAGAGAATTTGCATTGTTTGCCCCATCATATCGAGGGGTCTAACATCGCCACGTGCTGAGGCACGTTCTTAGCCACTCGGGCACAGAAATGTCACAGCCCTCCCAGAAGTCACAGGGCTAACAACTCTCCACCAAAGGAAAAGAGTTTCCACTTTTTACAACAGGTCTGAATCTGAGCCGCAGGATCAAAAACAAGCAAAGGTACTTCAAAACACAGCAGCAAAAAATCAGCTGTGTACCAGATGCTCCTGGGAAGACTAAGGCATGAAATCTAACCAACACTATCTTCCAGGTTCTTCCAAAGATATCCAAGGTTTTACAACAGCTGCTGTTGACGAGAGCCACATGGAGGGAGCAGAACACACAGCTAAAAAATGATCACAAAACGTATATCCCAAGATGCTGCTGCCTGCCATATGGTAAGGAAATGAAAGGACATGATGGGTGCAGGCCAGGACAATCTGTCTTCAAGGCACGGCATGTGCACTGGCTTTACGGTTTGCATTAACATTATAAAGAACCGTGCAGAAAAGGTAATGCAGGAAAATTAAAAATAAATCAATCAAACATTCAACACAGCTCCGACTGGTTAGTTACTGTCACCAAATGGTAAAACGGCAAACGGCTCCAGAGCTTTCATCTCTGCAGTAGAGAAGAGGTTTACCCAATCAGCAGGGTAACCATAGGAGGGGAAGGTTTTGGGAGTCAGGTTGTCTCTTTAGCTATTGTTCAGTACCCACATGTGGACAGGCCTACATCTTCCATTGTATTGCACTCACCACCCAGGCTTTAGGGACTTACTTCATGGACTTAACTAATCCAGCGTCCATTTCCAAGCACTTCAGTGACTCCAGGAAGCTCGGAGTCTTTGCCACATCATGTCTTCACTGCACCGTTAACCTAAATTTGACATTTGGGGCCTGACTTTCCCTTCATGGTCATCTTCTGGACTGTTAGCAGACCCTCCTCTTCACCACCTGCACTAGGCTTGGTCTCCACCACCACCCAAGCATGCAGAGGTTATACAAGGGGCCAGCTAGGGCTATGACCGGGATGCAGTTTGTTCCACCAACACTCCATGGATTGGCATAGCCAAAGCAATTTGGAACAGCCAAAGGATAAAGCACGCTAGTTAGTCACAGGGTCAGGAATAAAAGATTTTTACTTTGCAGGGATTATCAGAGCTTCAGAAAGCGCCCTTGAAAAGGAACACAGCCAGAAACAAGCAAGTCATTTATCTGCCTTCCTGTATTCCGGGATCAAGGAATCAGCAACAAAAAACCTATGGCAAAGTGTTAATGCTGGAGATAAAACCAGCCCTTCCCTCCTAAAATAAGCAAACCCCCTCACAGTTTAATAGTCCAAGCAATGCACTATCCCTGTGAACCCACAAGATGAAGTTAATATTACGTGGCATCTAACGACATCAGACTGTACATCTCTCGATCTACTGAAATTTGCAGCAAAAACACACAGTGGGTTTCGTTATCCTCTCACTGGCACATGTTTCACTTAGCATAAAGGAGTTAACGCCAAATTTTGCTTTCACCAACATTAAGCTAAACGTTACAGTCATCAGTAAATTATTTTAGAGTTAGACTTCGCTGAAGCCAGCATGGAACTTCAGACTTCGTAATTTTGGCCTAACCTTTCTCAAGCAGCCAGTTACACTGGAAAATGGAGGATCTCTGAATTGCATGGAATGTTACAGTGCTTCAAAATAAATGGATTATGTCATAATTGCTGGCAAATGGCTGAAAATGTTTTATATGTAATTAAGAGATCAGAAACACAACCACTGCAGCCAAGCAGGAAAAAAAAATATTCAACCTTTACATCCGGAGAGTTTTCCTGGCTGTCATCTGTAATTGTGCCCATCACACTACAGACAAAGAAACAGCTGCAGAGGTGATACTTTGCAAGCATGAAAGACAACTCATCAATCAAAATTTCCTGAATTTCTACCAGAGACAGATTTTACAGTGTTCTCGCTCTGAATGGCTAAGTGTACTCATCTTCAAAGTGCCTCTGGGAATTAGGCAATATGAATCAGACAGGTTAGAGGGCATGCCCTGAGGCCCCCCAAAATCCATGTCAAAGGTCTCAACCTCTCGGAGCACTGTATTGAGGCAGCATTATAGATTCCCCCCCCCCAAAGAGGGAAGCCAAAGCAAAGAGATTAATGGATTTTCACAAGCTACAAAAAAAGGAGTGGGTGTTAGGGCTGTGAATGATAAAACAAGACTACATTCCTTACAAAACATACACCAAAATATTACAGATATACAGCTTTTGTAGAGCAGTTTACTTAACACAATGACAGAGTATTTGTCAGACCAGTGGTAAATTTGTGGCCGTGGCAATCTCATTAACAACTTTTCCTCCCTGTTGCTTTTAAGAAACTCTCAGACGCTCAAAGGCAAAGCCTGTGTTCCTGCCCAAGTATTTTGCCTTCATCACTGAACCCCCCCTGAGTTTTTGGAGATATGGTTCTAGATTTATTTTTTTAAAGCAGTGAAGCACTCTTATTAGATTAAAAAAAAAAAAAAAACACCACAAAACAGCAAACGAAAAACATCTCCAAGATTAGAAATACTTTGCATACACTGTTGAGAAACAAGTAGATGAACTCAACCCAGGAGCTGAGTTCCAGACTCCAGCCTCCACAGTGCTAAACACAACTTAGTGCTGTTGTACAGTCTCCAAATTAGGGCCAAATCTGTGGAGTTCCATGCTCAACAGACTGCTTCCTTTGCTGACCTGGTGATTGCTCTGCAGCTCCAGCCTCGCAGGCAGAAGGGGTGGGGATCGCAGCAGGCTGTGATTCTGAGCTGGTTATTAAGTGCCTTTCATCTTTTTTGTACTTTGAAGGGTGTGCTTCTAAGCAAGCTGTCAAACCAGGCAGCTAAACTTCTGTTTTCTTGGTTAACTCAGCACTTGGGTGCCAAAAAAAAGATTTTCTCTCATCTCATACAGACAAGAGCACAGAATATCACAGTTGCCTGAACTAACACTACACAATCTTAATGGAGCTGTATGTAAGCAAAGCATTTCTACTTTTAATCCAAATACCTTGGGCTAGCTAAAATTTCCAACTCCAAATCCCTTTCATTTGCAAACTCATGTTTCACTCACACACGCAGGGATCCACACAGCTTCTCTCATGGAGGGATGTGCAGGCACACATGCGCGGGACACACGGCTACTGTTGGGTGAACACACGGAACTTACAACAGATGCCAGAGTCAGAACACATTTTCTCTTGGAAAAGATTGACCCTGGACTCAGACTGATGGAAAATTAGTGTAATGCTGATGGCTGACTTAACTCTAAAGAGAAGAGGGGAAAAAACCAACAAGGAGTTCTCAACATTAACCTTGTAAGCGAAGAGCTCTGCAGCCTTCCACAAGTAATGCTATGTATTTCTTATCCCCAACTGGGGAAAAGGGATCATGGAAACAAAGCGACATTTGAAAAAAGTATGGCTTTTCTTCCATTACAGTACACAACATCACAATTCTCACTTCTGCTGGCCCGTCCTCTTTGTGCGGGTTTCAAGAAGCGTCACTGGAGAGGTGCAAGCTTCGGGGAGAGCTGAGGACTGAAGGCTGCGTCAGCAAGTGTGGTAACTGCACATGGAGAAGAATGCAAGTGTGCTATTTATTTTAACTGCTTAAGGTTTAATCCTGACCACAGATGCACAGTTTGAGGAGGGCTAATTTTTCCCCTTTCATTGCCTGGATGTAAATAGAGGGAACGGGCACTTACTTCATCTCGGTAGCCACTTCCCAGTAAACTGACTGGGTAATATGAAGCCCCGTAAAATATGTATTTGTCTTTATTTTGCAGAGCATGGTTCCCAACTACGCTATCACCAACAGGAGATATTAACAGCCTAGATATAGCCATGGCCAGTGAATGAAGCATCAAGATAAAGGGGTTTATAACCTCAGCAGAGAGACGCCCACACACATCTGCAGGCACTAGACTTGCCCGTCCCAGCAGGGACATGCTGTAACCCAAAGAGCCCTTGCATGCATCCCAACACTTGTCCAGCAGCGTTCCCATGCCTGGACGTTTGAGCTCCCCAGGGCTTTGAGGCAATTTCAAAGGCTGGGAGACTGGATTTTTGGAATACCTGATAAAGGCATCACAAGGCATTGCTGTGGTAGGGATGATAGAGCAGAGAAAAAAGAGACAGTCCAGCTTCAGTGAACCCATGGCCCCTCAGCTGAGCGTGCCAAAAACCGAACCCAAGCTCTCCCTCTGTCACCATCCTAACCACGATCCCAGCACTACAACAGGGAATGGCAGATGACCTGTGACAACTGTTTTATATATCACAAAATATGTATTCACTTCATATAAAATAACATAGGCTGTCTTTGGAGACTGGGTTTTACAGAGAGATGTGATGTTAAGGAGACAAACTGAAACCTAATTGCTTATTTCAATTTCTTTGCTAAAGCTAACACGTGTCTTACAAGTTATGTTCAAAAGTGTCCAAAAGATCATTTAATCTGACCTACTATATACCACAGGCAAAGCATCACTTAATGTCTCCATAAGGAATTAAAATATTTTAGCATCACCTGCTTGACACTAAAAAAAACCCCAAAACAACCCAAAACCAAACACTTTCTTTGTTTTCCCCCTGTTTTCATCTGAAATTGTCTCAGGCTTTTTTCAAATAATCCACCAAGAATTTCATTTGAAATCCATGCAACAGCAGCAACTGATGTGCAGTATCGGCCGCAACCAAACAGCCAATGTGTCATATAAGTAACAGGCCACTAGAGGGATTTGTTAAAGAAATGAAATAAAAGTAATCAGTTAATTTCCTCATGGAAAAACTGACAGACTAGTTCTATCTCATTTGAGAAATCACCCTGCTCTCTCTTAAACATCTGCCCGTTTCTCAGTCGCTGCCTGGGAGAGCAGACGCAGCAGATAATGGAGTGTTTCTGGGCTAGCACGGCCGCTGAGGAGGTTTTCACTCACCAGCTCCCGTTGCCAAACAGAGTCACCGAAACCAGCAGCAGACACCTTACAGGACCATTTCTGCACAAACTACTTCTGCCCTGTAACAGTTGGGTAGGACTTTTGTTTTAAAGTGTTTCATGAACCTATTCAGATCACGTAACCGGATACCAGATCTAACAAGCTGAAATCTCAGATTCTTTGGCTCCCTTGTTGGTTTCTTCCAAGTATATGCTTAACTTATATGCCAGAGTTAGCACGGCTTTATAGCTCCATCTGTGCTGTGAGTTCAAGAGACCTGGAAGAAATATGCTTTTCAGTAGATCTGGAAGAAATACATCCTCCAGAGCAGAAAAGGCTGGAGTTTTGGACCAGCTATGTGCCCGAACTGTTATAACCAGATGTTTTCCTTTATCTGTGGGCTATTCCAAAAGCGTATGTGTAGTAATCAACTTGGCCACACATTCTGCAGCAGCAACAGGAGCTGGTCAGATTTGTCAGGCGGGTGATTACTGCTGTTAGATGTAATATGCACTTGCTTTTCCTTCGAGATCTCACTCTATTGGAGAGGGAAAAATGATTGAGACTTGAACCATGATTCTACTCAGACCTCCTCTGCGGTACACTGAATTGATGCGCGTTATCACTTGTGATTTAGATCCACCTGCTTTGCAGTGCTTGGGCAGTCTGCATTCCAGTAAGGGTGCAGTCTGTAGCCGGAGCTTTTGAATCCCTTTTGAACAGAGAGATTCAAAAGTTCAGCGCAGCAAACAACGATGCACCTTGCAGCAGATACCGTAGCAAACCTGAAGGTGTCTGAAGCTCTCCACAGGTAGCAGGATCAACCAACACCATTGCACTGGCTTTGCAATCTGTTGAGCGTAGAAAAGAAGTTACTGCTTTCCTTAGCCCCACTCTAGCTCTGAACACGGACTCCTCCTCCCTTAAATATATAAAGACAGGCCGGTCCAAAAAGACAGATGTGATGTTTGTAGCCAAAGCTGTTGGACACACCACTGATAGCAGTTTGATTCTTGTTCTGCAAAACAGAGCTTCCTTCAAGGCTCAGGTATTAGGCAAAAAAAAATCCTGGCAACAGCCTTAGTTTTTATGAAGTCAGAGGAGAATTCTGCCAGCAGACAGCTATGAGCTCACTAGTCTGAAATAACAACTCATTGACAAGAGTTTTTGTGGAAGCAACAACTAACTTGTCTGTGTGAGAAATAAAGGCAGGGGGGTGCGTTGAGCCTGACCTAGGAGTGATAAAATGCGTATCACAAGCCCACTCCATGACTTAGCAATGGTAATTTGCATTTAAAACCTGCTTTAAGTAGAAAAAAAAAAAATCATAAATTAAGACAAGGTATTTAGCAGCAGTGAAATTTTCATATTCCAGTCACACACACTGAACTTATTTCAGATTAGTGCTTTGAAAAATGAGTGTAACCAAAGTCTCTGACAGCCAGAGCTGGAGGAAAAAAAATATTTGAAGAGGCAAAAGACCCAAAAGCAATTATTATTATTCTCTGCTAACCTATTTAGAAGAGTCTGGGTAGGCTCCTCCAGAACCCTGGAGCCAATCACTCCAGAGACAACTAAATGGAAACTCCATCCAGAGCTTCCTACTGAAGAAGCATGTATCATCTGGAGCAAACACCAGCAGCATCCAGAAACTGATTTATGCGAGTGAGTCAAATCTAATGGCAAAAGACTGGGAAAAACGAGCATAGTGCTGGTCCACTACTCTGTTGTTCCTTGCTTGGTTACAAGAGCTGGTTATGGTGGTGCCTATTCCCAAGGGTTACCGTTGGACTGCCCGTTCCATTTGAGGCCCCAGGAAATGTCAAGCTTTTTACTTTGTGAAGAGAACATCGGGCCTAAACCCATACCAACACCTGGCCTCTTCCTCACTTTGTCAGCTCTACAGAATACTTTGAGGCCTGGAACCTTTGCCCTCTCCAGTCTTGTCCCTAAAACAGATACAAACAGGGTATACACCAACAGCACAAAAGAGCATGCAGCACTTGGCTCCTGTCAGCAACGGACCTCTTCTAAACCTCCAAGACCCAAATAATCTGTTCCTATCTCAGTATGTAGCAGCCTGAAACTCCCAAAAGCCAACCCTGACACAAGCTGTTCCATACAGCAAGAGAGAACAGAAGGAATCCTCCTCTGCCAACATCCCACCTCCATCTGAAGGCACCGAAGATGACAGAACCAAGCCAAACCATAAAAGTGATAGAGTTCTAGGCAGTAACTCTTAGTAAAATTATTACCAGAACCTGCATACATACCCTAACAGAGAATAAAATGCAATACACCCAAATCAACACCAGTCTTCTTCCCAACTCTGCCAGCCACACAGAATCCAGCAGCAAATTCACATTTCCACATCTCACCCCTAATCACAATGCCCCAAAAAACCCAGTTCAATCCAGGGGGATCAATCTACCAACAGCAGATCATGACACATATGGTCCACCAATATAAGCCCTTTTTCTACATCTGTAGGATTTGCACAGGTCAGAAGTAACTGGAGTTCCCAATGTCTTCCACTCCCAAGACATAACTTCAATTCAGACCCTCACCAAGTAAAGGATCATTTCCACAATAAAAGAGAACATCAGACATTGGCCCCTACTGACAGTACTCCTTCTGCTGACTTTTTAAACCTGTACAACCCATCAGTCCTTGAATATTTAGATTTCAAAACCTGAAAGGTAACCTCCCAGCTATTCCAGCTGTGGTACACTGAGGTCCCTTGTATACATCAGCACAGAATACACTGCTGCCTGCTGACACCAACCCTCTTCCCATCTCTTATTGCTGGGTTTTGCAGGACTTGTAATTGTCTCCAGTGCTAGCCTCAATTTTAACTAGTAGACCCATTCAAAAAAAGAACACACTGCATTGACAAATGCAGAACTAAAATAAGTAGAAAGGCTATTGCTCATAGAATCCAGCAGCAAGACTGGACTCAAACTGGGATTTGTTTGGAGTTTTTCATAAAAGTATTCTAGACACAGAAACCCTCTCCAAACTGTAAAGGAAGGGCACAAAGCCTTGGTCTCCGCTGGACTGCAAACCTCTTCCCTCTGCAGGAGCAGAATCCAGCAGTGACCCGCGTGCCTGACTGTTACATTTCCTAGCCGTAATCAGAAATAATGGAGAAGCTGGACAGCTGGACCATGTAAGAGATTATAAGGTGTTGCGCTCCTGCTGACCACACACTCCTTTCCAAGCCTGCAGGCCTTACTGAATTCAACAACCTTGAAACTCTAAATTCTCCCATCACATATCCAAGCCCCTTACCTACTCATAATCCTACTTGCACACAGCAGAGCAATCTCTAGAGTAAAACAGCGGATAAAGCATCATCCCCAAATGGCAACAGACTCCTCCCTAGGCCTGTGGGCCCCACACAACTGGGAGATAAACACGGCTTCTGAAGCGTTGGATTTCCAAACCCTGGTACCATCTCCCATGCCGGCCACAGGAGCAACTTCTCACAGTAACAGAGAGCACAAGCTCCTCGCCCTGGTCATCATCAAAAGGGATTCCTACAGAAAATCCAAACTTCCCCAATGGCACAGAGCTGGCTCACCTCCTCCCACCGCTCTTTCACCCAGCACCCAAAGAAGAGCATGCCTCCCCCATGCAAGACCAACACCAACATGATACTATATCACTAACACAGCAATACTAAACAGTCTTGGTGAATCCAGTAATAAACCAGGCCCTTCAACCCTCCTTTCCAAATCCTAACCAGTAATTCTAGCCAATCCTAGACAAGAATTAAGGAGAAATAAAACACAGGCCATCAGTTCCCAAAGCCACCAGAACTCTTCTTAACCCCTCAGTTTGCAGAAGTGAGACAAAGCATGGCTTCTTGTTGTTTTCCAAAATAAAACAAAAAAAGCCTTTGCCCTAGTTGTACGGTTCCCACTCTGACTTCTCATCTTTCAATATGTCTTTTTTTTGTTAGGATTCTTGCTATTCTAACATAGTGACTTGTACATGTAGCTGCTGTGCTTTTCACTTAGCTTTAAATCTTTTTGTCACTGCCTTTATGCGTTTCAATTACCAATTCTGGTTAGACTACGAGAACAGACACTATTAATTTAAGAAGAATTTTCAAGAGCAAAAACACAGCCCTCAAACCTCAAGGGGAGTTAATAGCATTAATATGCAACCCAGCATTCAAACTCCTCCGAGGAGCAAATCTGCAGCTAAATCTCAGGATCCTGGCATTTCACACCTAAGACAGCACTGAACACCAGCACCCTGGGGCATTACAAAAATCAGTACCCCAGCCCGCCCTCCATCACTCCTCTCCATGGGCTGCGTCACTCTTGCATCATTTGCTTATCTTCTCATGCAGAGAGACATAACTACCCCAAAAAGTCACTTCCCTGCTGGCAAGCAGCAAGATGAAGAGGCCAAGGACCACACTCCAGCACGCGTCAGGGAAAACAGCTAACTGGCTGTCGCAGGCTGAGGCAGTGCAGCCAAGGTCAATGCTATGCACCTGCTCTCCTCTCTGCAGCAAACACTAAACCACAGGGTCTCCTCTCCAATGAGTTTTTAATCTCACTTAAACACATTGTTTGTTTGGTTTTTAAATGCAAAGATGATATAACATTCCTGCATCCTCACATAAACTGGTAAATGCTGATGACTGAAAGAGAGAGGAGTCTTGCTGCAAAGCTTTACAGGCCATGTTCTTCTCTGCCTCCTAGGCATAAGCCACAGGAGCAGAAAAGGTTTCCCATAGCTTTTCCTGGTTGTCTAATGTTCACGCTTCCTACTTCCAACCTCTTCCTAGAACTTGCTACAAGATGGCTTTTGACTATCTAATGTCATAGTGTGCACAGTAGTCCAACTATGGGACTTAACTTGCTTAACTTCACTTGGCTGAAGTCTGGTGGGAAATAATTCATGGATTCAAACCAATAAACAGAAGAAAAAAGAAAAAAACAAATCAAAGCATTTGCATTTGTCAGAGTTTTAACATTTAACTTCATTGTCACCATTAGCAGTTCAAAGTATGAATGCTGGAAAACAGCCTTTTCCTCCAATTTTCCTAAGCACCTTATCAGGACAAGAATGATTGAAAATACTGAGGAAACAACTCACACAACAGCCTTAAATTCCTATTCTACCCTCAAAGGTATAATGTAGTATCCATTTTAAGAGCAGCTGTTGAGCAAGTAGCAAAACCAAGAGAGATAACCACCTGCTATCAGCTTCAGGATATAAACTAACACTTCACAGTTAACACAACCTAGTTTTTGCCACTGGGCAAAATTTAAACCAGAGTGCAGCCATGCATAATCTTTCCTCTGTAGAGGGATCAAAGAGCAAAAATAAGCAAACAATCCTTTTGGAATCAAGGGAAGCCTGTACACTGTCTGGGGGGCAAAAAAAAGGAAGCAAAGCATAAATAAAAAAATAATATTTTTCCTCTTTATAGGAAAAACAATTTATAAAATCAAATAAATAAGAACTAAAAAAAAAAAAAAAACAAAACTATCAATCCCTGGTGGAGCCTAAGCCTTCCAAAATTAATGTGAAAGAGCTTACATGAGCCCTACCATGGCACTGAAGTTTACATGGACTCCCACTATCTTCTGCTTCAGCATGAATTTAGATCCTTATAAGCCCCAGGGTCGATAGCCTCAAACTTAATGCATTTTCTGGTCTAGATCAAGATCTTATGTTTAGAAGAGGCAAGTTATCCTTATCGGTGCATACAGACAGAATGAAAAGGAAACAGCTAGAAAACTGTTCACTTCCATGTATAATAACATGGGCATCAGGGAAAACACTGAAGCTGACATCTTCACCAGTGACAGTGTTTTAAGAGTCCCTGGAAAAGGGCAAGGACAGACTTTGGCAAAAATGTATTCCCATCCCAAAACAACATTATGATTTTTCATGCTGTTTTACTTAATGGTATAGTTATATATTACTAAGTGGGGAAGACATATTGACTATGGAAATAATTGGTCAGAATGAAAGCGGAAGATATACCAGCCTTCACTCCTGGATAAGGAGGTCTCATTTCCCAGCATGTCTTAAGGCTATCTCAAATAAGCAATCACCTCTCCCAAACAAACATTAATATTGCATGAACGTAATTCCAGTCCTCTGCAGTGAAACTCCTTATTCAGCCTCTGGTACAAAATTAAGCCGTTTATTTGACAGTGCCACATCTGTCAAAAAGAGGATCAACTTGTTACATTACACAACATTATCACAATCAAAGTGGTTGTCAGAAAACTTTGGTGACTACGCTTAAAAACTGGATTCAGACACTGAATGAAGCAAATTGTGCAGTTCCATTTAAAAAAAAAAAAATCCTTTTTTCTTTACTGATGAGCCTATTAGCAGTGCCATGTGCCTGTTCGAAGGAGCTGGCCATTTTGGCAGAAGATGACCAAAAAACTACTTGGTAGAGAACACTAACAAATTTGTTATTTCTATCTTTCTTTAGCCTGAAATTTTGATGCATGTGGGCCCCATTTAGCTATAATCCACCCTTGGCAATGAGCATCATTGTACACTGTGCTTCACTAAAGGAAATTAAAAGCACATAAATATATTGAAATAATATTAAGTCTAAGACATCCTCCCACAGGAAGGAAATTCCAGGTTCTGAGACAGCCCCCTGCATCATCTCCGTCCTCCCGCTACCCTGTAGCCCATATGGTCTTTCAGGGAGTCCCCCAGGACCAAAGAACGACAGCGAGCGCTGGCGATGGGCAGCTCCCAACGTTCTGCACACCATGTGTATCGCAGATCTATTTTTAGAGAATCCTGACCCAGTATATGAAGACTTTTCAGTCCCAGGGAACTCAGACAAATAATCACAGGTGTTGTGATACTTTTCACATAAAGACCAAAAATACCCTTCAATCTATGGTTCAGCATACGCTCTGACAAGCAACAGGGCCAGCTGCCCTGCTATCCCCTCTCTGGTCCCTCAAGCAAAAGGTCCTTGTTCTCCTCTCCTAAGGCAGGTCCATGCCATACGTCCCCAGAACCAACCATGCTCCAGCTGTGCTCAGACATCTGGGGTCTCTTCTTCAGGAGCTGACTAGCAGTGATCAGGCAGCTTTCTGAAAAGAAGGCATGCTTAATTTAGCAGAAAGAACATGCA
>NW_010532393.1:0-3639 GCF_000687285.1 Phaethon lepturus | reverse complement strand
AACAAGAGGAAAGAGGGGGGGGGGGGGGGGGGGAGAAAAAAGCAATCGGAACAGCAGTCTTCACATAAGTTGGTCTTCATCCTAAAGGTCTGCCACCCTGCTAGACTCTCCCTCAGCTGATACAAATTCCCAAGACACTCCTTGCCAGTGACCTTCTGACTGGAAGAGGTTGCCCAGAGATTGTGGAGTCTCCATCCCTGGAGGTACTCAAAACTTGAGCTGAAAGGTACTGTGCAGCCTGCTCCAGCTGAGCCTGCTCTGAGCAGGGGCTGGGACCAGAAAGTCTCCAGACCACTTTAACCATCCTAGGCAATTAGTCTTGGGATACCCTGGCTGGAGGAGCGCTGCAGAAGGGAGAAGGGGTTTGTCCTTTTAGTGAGAGAATGACAGCAGGAGCTGGACAGACTTCGCCTGGATCCGACCTAACTGATCCCTGCTTCCAGATTCACCAGAAGTTAAGCTGAAATCACTTGTATGCCAGGAATGTACAAGTGAAATCGCCACCTTTTTTTTAACAGGACAAATTAACTACAGCCAACATTGGTTGCAGCTGGTCCTTTGCCACACCCCTACAGCTGCCTCCCACTTCCCCCACACTCAAACAAGCTTCAGAAGACTTGACACTACACAACCTTGACAGTCTGCAGCCTTGACTGGATGCGCAATCCCAGCCCTGGGCGACAGACGAGTCAGGGGTGAAGCAGGGTGCTGCCCTGGGCAGGAATGAACCCCTTGAGGTCTTTTCACCCCTACTTTCTACATATTTAAAAAAAAAAAAAAACACTTGAAAACGAATTCTCCCTGACATTTGACAACATCCAAAGACTTATAACAAACAACAATCTCTGATATCTAACTCCGTCCACTGTTTCTTTGTGACAGCATATTATTTCATTGGCATCTAGCCTCTAAACACACCACCTTGCACTACAAGGCACCAGGCAGACAATGTCACAAAAGACAAAAGGATAACAGGGTAGACCTGTCTCAAAACATGGTTGCCGAAAGAGCAGCATTTTCAGAGATACATAGCATGCAAGAATCAGACAAAAAAATAATAATCAAACACACACAGTGTATTATACTCACTAGTCTTACAGAATTCCTACACATTTCAAGATGTCACCTCTGGAGGGCTCCTTACTCATTTTATGAAAGATCCCAAGATTCACATTCATGTCTAGTAGACCCTAATATAAAGTGTGGGGCAAGATGCTCTTTAATGACACCAAAAAGGCATCAGAATCCGGCAAGTTGTGAACACAGTAGGAAAAATAAAGAAACTACTGCTACCCAGCAAATGTTTGTCATCACACAGCTGATGCTTCTTTTAACATTTCTCTGCAGAACCGCGAAGTATTTAGCTGGGGAGCAGTTTAAGTGTTGCCATGCAGACCTCAGTGAGGCAACAGCAGTAATTTTCGGCTTGCCTTCAAATGTTTCTACTTAACAATTTAATGATGTCATTCGCTTAAGTTTGCCAAGATTTAGATGAGGGAGACGGACCCAAAGGACAAAAAAAAGTTATCGTGGGTATTGGGATGGGATAATTTCTTTAGCATTCCCTGGTTTTCCATTTCTTACATAAATTTACCACACTTTAGTGTAAAAGTGACCTCAGTAAGAAAGAGGAATCAAGAAGTGTCAGTTATGAATACCATCTCTGGTCTTAATAAATTCAGGAATCTTGTGTAGGTTACTTAACCTTTCTTCCCCAATTTCCCTAGCTAGAAAAATGGAAGTATCTTACTCCCATTCTTTCTTTTGATGGAGTCATCTAAATGCAAGTTCTTTGGAAGACTCTATGCAACATCTTGCACAACAGAAACATCACCTTAATCATAAATCCAAGGCTGTGCAGGTCCTGTCTCAGCCCCACTTAGTCTATGACTATGTTATTAAAGCTGTAATAAATGAATTAGAAGTATCTACAAATATGAACAGGAAACTAAACCCCACAAGTTTAAACTACAAGCCAAGTGAAAAGTCAATTTAATTTCTAAAACTTCACTTCTAATATGGTCACGTGGAAGTCACAGCACAGGTAAGCAGATTTTAGACAAATACAAAACACCAGTGGACAGAAGCAACAGAGACAGCACCAGCAGACTGGAACTTCAGCATTCCTAAGTGATTAATACTGACCATGAAGATTAAAGTGACCTTGTTGCACAAATGGAAACAAGGACAGAAAACACAGCGCATTTGAAAGCAAACACTTCCCAGTGAGTAATAACGCCCACTAAAGTTTCAAATGATCCCTGCATCTTGCCAGAAATTATCTGCTATGTAGAAATAGTCAAAATTTGAAAAGTAAGCTGTTGAAGAATAAGAAAATGCTCAGATAGAGTATCATCAGCTAGTTCCAGACTAATTTATCTCAGCAGCTTCTATTTTCAGCTACAACTAATTCTTTTAAGTTTAAACCCTTCACTCACTGGAGCCAGTGTACGGTATATCCACTGAACTCTCATCTGGGAATTATTCCAGCTTTCCCCCAATCTCACCTATGGTTCATGTTATCATTTCTGAAATACAAGCATATTCTAATCTGCAAAGCAGGCACAGATTTTTTCAAGCATTAAAAACCATAATTATTTCTCACAAGAACCGACTCATCTATGCAGACACTTAATCCACAGGTTAGTAAAAGATGAGAGAGCAGACAGCCCACAGCTATGAACTAGCATGTATTTAAAGATGAAATTACATACAACTTTCTTTGCTATACTGTCACTTAATCTGAGGCTGAGGAAAGTGTAAGCCAGTGTGATAAACTGCTGAATACAAACACTTTTATTTTGTCCACTACGGCCAAGATGAACCTGTCTGACAAAAAAAACCCACAGTCCTTACCTAGAATTGAATGGATCTCAAATAAACAATGTCAGCATTGCTAATGTTCAAAAGAAGAAAAACAACCCCAAACCGCCCAAAAGAGGGTTGGGGCATGCTGAGATAAAGGCACCCAAGATAAAGGAGGCCATTTTCCCCTCCCTTTGCAGTTCTCCAAGACCAACATAAGCAAGGCAGCAAGCCTGCTTAACATGCCCATTTCCCAGCTCAGCCAGGCTGGGCTTGCAGCATGGCGTTACCGACACAGCCCACCCCAGCAAACATGCCAAGCGCAGCCGCGCCAGGAGCGCATCAGAAGAGCACTCCCCAGCTGAAAACCAGGCTGACTTAGACCTAACAGCCACATTTTCTTAAGGCTCGCTGCTGTTGCTGGGGAATAGCCTGTTTCTCACAGTGTTACGTATGTTTGAGCCAAACGCTGGCTCGGCTTTCCACAAGCACCTGAGGGGAGGGCTGTGACCCCTTCCCCTGCACAAGAAGGGACAACTGCCACAGCTACACAAGCACCAGCTTGAAGAGCAGAGAGGGAAGCTAGGTTCTGCTGCGAAGGTGGGGAGTCTTTGCCGTTCCCACCTCGGAGGCCAGCACCAAAGGCTTGCAGACAGACTGCCTTATGGCCAAGACTACCCCAGCAACCTGAGCAGGGCCAGGACAAAGACCTGAGCACTGTTTCACAGAAATCACCACCATTAAGTCATTAGTACAATCCTGGGATGAGCTCACCTATGCCCACCAGTGCTTTCTGAGACAACTGCACTGGGTTTGCGTGGCAAGGTTTTGGTA
>NW_010532392.1:0-8709 GCF_000687285.1 Phaethon lepturus | reverse complement strand
AGCCCAGCCGCAGCAGCCAGGCCAGCCCCGCAGCCCGCCGGGACCTCCGCACGGCGCAGGTCTCTCTGAGCAGCCCAGATCAACCGTGCGGGGTCCAGGAGAACAACCCCACGCGGCCCTGCGCTCTTTACAGCCCTCTGGGATGCAGGAAGATAGCTGGAACCCCAAGCGGCATCTGCCTTTAAAGCTCTATATTCTATTAGCAAATGGTCTATTAACGATACCCCAGTGACTAGTTGTAGCAGCAGTATCCAGTCTCTCTAGCTAAAGTAATAAAAATAGCCTAATCGCTTCTTGGGTTTTCCCACTCAGAAAGCTGCTGTGCATTAACTCAATCCATCACACCAAAGATTTCCTTTAGTTTCTGCATTTCAGCCCTAAAAGGAGGCTGTCAAGCTTTTATGATAAAAAAATAATTACCTCCTTTGACAGTGGTCCCATTTAAATGGATCTTTTAAAGAGACATCTTGGGTGTATTTTTCCTTTCTTTCACAGACAAGAAGAAGTTTACACATTTCTTAGCGCATTAGTCCCTCTCTTCTCCAAATTCACATTAAAAAAAAAAAAGCTGGCCATGTTTATTATCTCTCTCATCTCTTATGAGCAGTTGTTTGTTCAGTCAGAACTTGAGACAAAGTTAATTGAAGTCAGAATGCTTTTTGGACTGCCTTAATTAGGCCTTGGGTGAGGTGACACCAAAACACACAGTCAGTGTAACATATTTTACTAGGATGTTCAGTAGCTGGTGCTTTAAATCAATAATTTTTTTTTTCTCTTTTTCTATACTAGGTGGGATCGGTAGCAACTCCTGCTAGGAAGTTAGCCTGGCACGTTCCATGATAATATGCTTAACAAGACTTCCCATTATAGCACTTGTCAACCTCAAACTACAAGTATGAAAGACTTCAGATTGAATTTGGCACCCGACTGAATTCAAAAATTCAGCATTCAGATGCTGAGTTTTTGTGGAAAATTTGGCATGGCAAGGTCCAGCCACACACAAGAGTGAGCATGGGGAAAGGACGGTGGTTTGTACATTTTTTAAAACCTGTTCTTAAATCTAGAGGTTCACAGAAGACACTTGAAATCTAACGGGCGATGAGTGGCTTACATGTAAAAAAACTTCTACTTTTTTCCATCCCATATGGTGCAGTTATAAGCCTTTGAAAAACAGTGACTTCACCTGTTGTTTAGAAATCTATAGATAACTATCTAGAAATTGCACCCTTCCTGCACATGTTCCAGGTGGAAGCTGCAGAGGGCAGAGCAAGACTTCAGTTTTACCTGGGCAAAGCAGAAAAGGAAACCAAGAGCTGGAGCTGGAGCAACCAGGTCAGGGAGAGGACTCCAGGGCAAGGGTGGGAAGGGAGGTGGCAGGGGGAAGAGACAACAGAAGGAAGGACCTCGGGAGGCAGCACAGGAAGAACAAGTCTGCAAAGGGACATTTGGACTTGGCCGAAGACTGGAGCAAGCGGAAACGAGGTGGAAAGGTGGAAATGGGCAACTTGGAGAGTGGTTCCTGAGAAGAAGCAGGAAACAAGAATGGTTAGGAAAAGAAACAAAAGTTGGGCAGCCTGGAGGCTAAGAATGGCCAGAGGAAGAGGCCATGGGCTATCCTCTCCCATCAGACTACCAGTGTGTTTTCTAGCAAGTCACAAAGCAGCAACTGAATTACTACATCAGGCTGCCGAAATGTTACAAGTACCTATTGACATCACTAAATTTAAGAGGAACACCCCTGTATCAGTAGGATAGAAAATGATTCTCCAGTATGGCATTCAAAAACAGGCACATGTGGGGAGAGGGCTGTTCTGGAGCAAATGCGGAGGGTGTGAGAGCACAGAAGGTGAGAGGGGCTTGAAACAGACGTAAGGAGGTCTGGTTTGGGCACTCAGAGGATACATACCCATACAGTGTCTTGCATTTCTTTCTGGGACTTCCCAAACAAAAAAGTATGTGCATACGTTACACAGTCCAGTATTTCTGGGAAGTGACCAACTGGACCGAGCTTGCATAGAAAACATGATTCTTCCCAGAATCTTTGGTTTTTTCAGTTATATGGCAGTGGTTGCCGTTTCTGTGCAGTCTCTATGAATAACAGACAAATGTGCATTAAGAAGGAACAAAGGACAGTGTCTACTTCATTATTGAGAGAGGAAAGAGTTTATGTGGCAACAGTGAGCTAACTGTCTTAACATGAAGTGTCTGATATACTCAAATGGCTTTTGCTGTTGAAGACTGATTTTCTTATCTTAATAAAATACATTTTTGCCACCAAGCAGCATAGAATATAGTATTAAGAAAGCTTCGTTCCAGTACTTCGGTTATTTATCTGGCATGTGAAACCCTATTTCTACTACAAACAACTGCATTTAAAAACCCCTGGTTTAAAGGCAGTGGTACTTTGTATAATATTAATTACGGTCCATTGCCAAGTGGCCAGATGAGCAACAGATGTTCATATAAGCAGCTAGATGAGCAACAAAGCATAACCATAAAAGGAAAATACTCTGTAGAATTGACATAACATGTCCCCCTTATGACAGAATTCCCAGCATAGCTACATACTAGGAAGAAAAGCAGAAATCTTATGTGATAGCTGTATTCCTCTCTGTTTTCAAGTCTAGTCTTAGCCCAGTTTTTATAACCTGTCTCCAGAGATATTACTTGAGATCATTTCAAGGAGCCAACCAAATAGCTACAACTTTATTTTATTGGCAAGTGCCATTTGCATTGTATTGGAGAGCTGCAGAACTAGAACAGGAGGAATGTGGAGAGTAGTCACTATGAGGGAGTCAACTCACCCTTTGCAGCCTAGGAAGTTCCTCTAGGTTTTGAGGTAGTTAGTAGTAAAAGAGCTTTTGCTTTGAATGGTGATTCTTATGTGCAGCTACTCTGATACTGGGTAATTCCACAGAGATATTTTTATATCTGATGAGCAAATACAATTAAACACGGCAGCAGCTCTGCTGTGGAATATCAGAGAATCACAGAATGGTTGAGGTTGGAAGGGACCTCTTGAGATCACCTAGTTCAGCCCCACTTCTTAAGCAGGGTCAGACAGAGCTGGTTGCCCAGGACTCTGTCCAGTAAGACTTTAAATATTTCCAAGGATAGAGACTCCACAGCCCCTCTGGGCAACCTGTTCCTGTGTTTGACCACTCTCACAGTAAAATAGGTTTTTATCTGTGTGTGTTCAGACTGATTTTTTTTTTTTTTAATTTGTGCTCATTGCCTCTTCTACTGAAAAGATTCTGGCTCCCTCTTATTCATGAGTATTTATACACATTGATAAATCCCCCTCATCTTTCTCTTCTCGAGGATGAACAGTCCCAGCTCTCTCAGCCTTTCCTCATAGGAGAGATGCTCCAGTCTCTTCATCATCTTTGTGGGTGTTAGCTGGACAATCTCCACTATGTCTATGTCTCTTGTACTGGGGAGCCCAGAACTGGACCCAGCACTTTAGATGTGGCCTCACTAGCACTGAGAGAAAGGATCATTTCCATTAACCTGCTGGCAATGCTTTTCCTAATGCTGTCCTGTTGGACTTCGCCACAAGGGCACATTTCTGTCTCATATTCAGCTTTTTGACGCTCACATAGATTTTCTGCAAAGCTGCTTTTCAGTTGAGTGGCCCCCAGCATATACTTGTGCACAGGGTTATTCCTCTACAGATGCAGGACTTGGCATTTCCTCTATTGAACTTCATGAGGTTCCTCTTTGCCCAGTTCTCCAGCCTATCCAGGTCCCTCTGAATGGCAGCACACCATCTGGTGTATCCACCACTCTTCCCAGTTTCGTGTTCCTTGCAAACTCACTGGGGGCACACTCTGTCCCACTGTTCACATCATTAATGAAGATATTGAACATTATTTGTCACAGTATTGACCCCTGGAATACACTCCAAGTGATTTGCCTCAAACTGGGGTTTGTGCCACTGGTTGCAATCCTCTGGGTCTGGTAATTTCAATCCATGTCACTGTGTGCTTATCTAATCTGTACCTTGTCAGCTTGTCTATGATGATGTGGGGGACAGTGTCAAAAGCCTTACTAAAGTCAAGTTAAGCAACATTCACCACTCTCCCTTCATCCACCAAGCTAGTCCCCTCACTGGAGAAGACTATCAGGTTGGTTAAGCATGATTCCCCATTTGTAAACCCTTGCTGACCAATCCCAATCATCTTTTTGTCCTTTACATGTCTGGAAATGTTTTTCAGGGTTAGTTGCTTCATCACCTTCCCAAGGAGTGAGGTGAGGCTGACCAACCTGTAAATCCACAGATCCTCCTTGCCCTTCTTCAACAAAGGAATGACATTTGCTTTCTTCCAGTTCTCAGAAAGATTCCTCTGACACCATGACCTTGCAAAGATAGTCAAGAGTGGCCTTACAAGTGACATCAACCAGCTCCCTCAGCACTTGTGGATGCAAGTGCTGTCAGGCTCCGTGGACTTCAGTATGTCTGGTTTGTTTAAGTGCTCTCTAACATCGTTCTTCTTCACCAAGGGTAAGTCGTTCATGTTCCAGACTTCCCTGCTGGTCTCAGAGGACTGAGATATTCTAATATTATTTATTATTTTATACATAAACAAATACAAAAATATATGACATTTGTTTATAATAAATGTTGGTTATATCCTCAAAGCTACATAGGTGTTTATTTCTTATTAAAATGACCTACTTTAGCCAAACTATAAAATAATAAATAATATTAGAATATCTCAGGGGAGGCCTGCAAGCAAACTCCTTGTCTATGAACTGGTAATTTGGTATTCTCTTGAGTAAGGAGTCACCAAGAGATGGGCTGCCACAAACCTTAAAGAAACATCAGGGAAGAAGTCTGAGAAGATGAGTAGGCTGTGGGAGGTAAGACCTGAGTCTCCCTGTATTGGGAAAAGAGTGAGACTTTTTTCAACCATTTGATATAAAAACTAAAAAGTTTTTGTTGTTGTTGCTGCTGTTACAATCAGCTTTCCTCTCCTTCATTTATTTTCATGTGCTAGAACCAGATCCCTTTATCCACTCATTAGTCTCAGTGCCCTGTGAGTCAGGGGAGTGCTGGCTGGGAAGTGTGCAGTGATCCAACCCAGCGTTGCAGAAATCCACGTTCTCCAGTCATGTACAAACAGGCACATTTATGAAAATGAAAATTTTGAGTACATTAGTCTGGCATTTCATAGTAGCAAATCCAAAAAACAATTTTCAATCTTATAAAATTGTTTTCCTATCCTGCAGCCTGAGCTGCAGGGCAAAAATATACACCCTCCACAACCCGAGTGATTTCAACTGAGGTTTTCCACTAGAGTCAGCTCACATAAATCAAACAGCAAGATCAAAGCCAGTGCTGGAAAGACTCAGGCTATCAATTATGATGGGGTATAATAAATGGGAGACCCAGTGACATTTCATTTTATATCATACATGTAATTGTCAGGACTCAGTGACAAGACACTATCAAGAAGTGATGTGGCTTTTCTGAAAAGAGAGCTGCTTGATTATTTTTCCCCCTTGTGAGTTGTTGCATCTTCCTAAAGCCCCGAGCTTCTTTTGAGACATCATTTTTTCTCCCAGCATAAAAAGTAGTTTGTGGACTGCCCTTCTAATTAGAAAAGCAAGCCACAGCTGTTCTTGAAAGAGAACTAAATTCCGTAACTAAGCCTCTACTCACTGAAAACACACCTCGCTTGGAAAAGCTGCAGAACTGTGCCACAGCTCAGCTGTTTATAAGCAGTCCTCCATTCACTCCCGTCTCTGCGACCAGATGTGACAACAATACCGTAGGCCACTCGCCGTTCCCCGCTCGCCGTTTGTGCTCGTGCTCCCAGCGTCCTCTCACCACTTCTGAAGCTCAAATCTCTGCACGGCTGGCTCTACCCTGGGCCACACTAAGTTCTCCTCACAGCGTTGGGAAGTGCCTCGTCTCACAATCAATCTAATTTTTTTTTTTTTTGTTAAGTGCAGAGCAAGTTACTATTAATATGTGTCAAGTTTTTACAAGATGGCTGTCAATTAATCTTGAATTCTGAGATGTCCAGTCAGTTTGAAGTGCATTGTAGTAATTTCAAAGAAATAATGGCAGTGGGAAATTCAGGCCTAAAAAGAACATATGTTTAACACAGATGGTATGTATTCAAACACTTGTACAGTTGAATCCACTTTTAGAGTCTACAAATATAGCCACCTTTTACATATACTGTAAGAAAGTCAGATTCCCAGATTTCCATTTGCACATCAAAACAGTTATATTATAGCCAGGCGTCACGCATACGATGAAATTGTTCTGTTTAAAAACAAAACCAGATTGCTATAATAGGATCCCATTGTATCTGTGAAATTAATCTGTCTTAATACTAAGGAATAGCATCTGTTTTTAATGGAACAAAAATACCTCAGCCAGTATAGCAAATAACACTGTAAAGTTTCCAGACTTTCCACAGAAGGGATTCCTTGGTAAAGGTGACTTAGGCTTCCTGTGTTTCCACATTGAAGCCTGTGATTCAGACATTTCCTAGGAGGGAATAATTGGATTGGCTTTACGTAAACAGAATGAAATTTAAAAAAAAAAAAAAAAAACACCAACAAAAAGTCCTATACAAAGACAACTTTAATTTAAAGTTGCAAAGCTGAAGGGCTCATGAAACAAGGCACAGCAAACTAGATGTTGAAAGAATGCCTTCTCTGCTTCCTTTATAATACCTTTTACAAAAGCCTTTTATATAACTGTCATAGGTCTTTGATAGCACAAACTATTCCTTGTTTTGAGCATCATTACAGATACACATCTTGAAGCGTATTTGTAACTCTAGGACGACATTAGTTCTCATCTGACCACAATCTACGCCACCTCCAGAAGAAAGTTTACATCACTGTGAGCAGTAACTGGCTACTAAGTTTGACAGACATTTTAATAGGATGAAAGATTAAAAGTCTGTTCGGAACATTTACAGTAAGATCTGTTGCTAAGATCAGTTTACCCGGTTTCCTATACAAGAAACCTTCTGATATGGTTCCTACACACACCATGCAAGCAACTGAAGTGAGGTCGCTGCGCTGGGAAGCAGGAATACTGCATAGTGACCCTGCTTCTGCAAAAACTGTCAGGTGTAACATTACTCGCAGGTGTTGTCCCACTGAAGTCAATTAGGTTATGGCAATTGTCCTGTTAGGTACAAGTGTTTGCAGGACTGGAGACTGCTGATAATGGCAGCAAAAATGAGCAGCTTTGAGCATGGAAGTCACTTTAAGGGGCAGCGTAAACTAAAATTGCTTTAAAGCAACAAATTATTTTTACATACTTTCATTTTAAATTAAATACACAATTGGTTTTCAAATACATTGCACATCTTACAAACCAGCAGCATTTCCTACTCCAGGCACTTGCAATGGTTTAAATGTTCTATGAGTGTAGAGTTATTTCTAAAGATTTTTGAGCGCTTGAGATATTTAGTTCTTGAAAATGGAAGTGAATTAAGCCGTGTGTTCAAACAAGCAGTTCAAAGTCATATTGAAACAATTTGTATCAAACAAAAGGCTCACAATGAAAGGAACAGTCCTAAGTATAAAAACACAAACCATTTAAAAACAAAGCAAATGGAGCCAACATTTTATCATCAGTTAGACAATCCGAAGAAACTTAAGTGAGTGCTTCCTTTTACTACCTTTGCCCATGGTTTGAGTAACCTCCTCTGAGACATTGGTTTTACCGGGCCTTCTCTACTTTCCCTTCTTCTATCCCCAAGCCTTTATCTCTGGAGTGAAATGTTATGAGTTACACGACACAAGCACACTTATCCTGGAACTGTTTTACCCCAGCCTCCTCACAAGCATTACAAGTGAAATTGGAAAATGATCTCAGAAGTGTTCATACCAGTATGAAATCATTCAGGTAAAGCTGCACCACGAATTACATGGAAAATTTCTTTTTCTTGTGTAGACCAGACCTCAATCTTGTAAATTCTTCTTCTGGAACTATTTCTCTACACTGGATTTCACTTCACCTGATTTTAGATATTTAGAAGTTGGATATCAAAGTGCAAGTTATTCAGTCTTACACCCCTTTGTAGTTTAAAAAAAAAAAAGTATGCAGGGAGTACCAGCAGGTATCCCCTAGTCTCATCTTGAGTACCATTTTCAGATTCCATGGCTTACCTTCAGTAGGAGCCTGTTTATATGTACACCTGTGAGGGTGGTGATAATGACTAACTTGGAATTAGTGTCTGTATGGGAATCACATCCAGTTTTAAACATCTAAATTAGGAGAGCTTGGAGAGCATCCTAGGGGCTCATTCTTAAATAGGCATTTAGAAGTTGATTCAGCTGGTTCAGATGTGCCCCTAGGTGTAAGTGTCCAGCATCCATTTCAGATGTGCGAAGGTATCTGAGACATCTGTGTGGGCTGGCAGATGTAATACAGACCAGTTTGTCCTACTTGTTTCTGGAGAGGCAGCTGTAGGACAGATGGCACAGCCTTGGGCATCTCCACTGGCATTAGATGTCTATGTTTAGACAGCTGAATCGTGCCCCAGGCAACTTGTCTGCTGTACTTCTCTCTGGATCCCATTGACTAAACCTCTGTTGACAGTAGAGGGTGCTTAGACAAGTGGCCCATATGTGACACCTACATACCAGAATCAAAATTCAGGCATCTTAGACTCAAACTGAATCACGCGTACCACTTTTTAAACACAGTTTAGGGTAAGATTCATTCTACCC
>NW_010532391.1:1419-2273 GCF_000687285.1 Phaethon lepturus | reverse complement strand
ACAGAGGTCAGGCTGACAGGCCTGTAGTTCTAGATATACATCTAGTAGAATTCCCTGATTACACATAAGCAGCAAATAAACCTGGTGATAGTTTTATAGAACTTGCAAGAAGCACACCACAAAACTCAGTAGTTGTTTAAAGAACAAAAGAAACCTATTAGCAGGAAGTAGAGGTACAGAGGCAATTTTTTCCAGGGCATTATTCACTTCAACTTCAAAATAAGATGCGAGCCACAATAAGAGGTTTCTCAGAAGGCCTGACCCATACTGCCAACATGCAGCTGTTATAAAAAAGAGGACAGATGCACTAAACATGCAGAGGTCCTGACATACAAGTTGAATCTCTGACAGGCAATGAAATTTTGAAGGTCATAAGTTCTCAGCATCAGATTTCAGTTTAGCCTGCATCTTATGGGCTTGAGCCATACACAACTCAAGCTACACGTTGTCCTTTGCTCACAGAAGGGTCAAAGAGTTGGGATACATCAGCATTTTTAAAGACAGCTAAGCCATAACAGTGAAATGTCTTAAAATGCTATATTAGAAGAAGCAATGCCAGATATACCTGTAACTATTTAGAAAGACAAGAAGAAGCTAGCAGCAAAATGGTACATTATGAAGATGTCAGTTTGATTAGACTAGAGATACTGACTGACCTAGACCTTGGAGACAAACTGATGTACTTCCCAACATGCTTTTTTTACTCTGTAAAGTGAACATTGATTTATCATTCAAAATACTCTTAAGTTATCATTATCCTTTCTCTTTAAAGTAACATCTGAAATAGGAAGGTCTGAGGCAACCATGAGGCTATTCCCATTTGAATTGAGATGTTTTGTTTAGAGAGGGAAAGA
>NW_010532391.1:0-1379 GCF_000687285.1 Phaethon lepturus | reverse complement strand
AAGAGAAAACAATTATTAAAAAACCCCACAAACTACTGTGGTGTGTTAACCTTGGCTGGCTGCCAGGTGCCCACGAAGCTGCTCTCTCACTCCCCCTCCTCAACAGGACAGGGGGAGAAAATATGATGAAAAAGCTTGTGGGTCAAGATAAGGACAGGGAGATCACTCAGCAATTACCATAATGGGCAAAACAGACTCCACTCGGGGAAATTAATTTAATTTATTGCCAATTAATAACAGAGTAGGACAGTAAGAAATAAGAACAAAACTAAAACCACCTTTCTCTCATCCCCCCTTTTTCCCAGGTATACCTCCTCCCATCTGTCCTGAGCAGTGCAGGGGGATGGAGAAAGGGGGTTGTGGTCAGTTCATAACGCTTCATCTCTGCCGATCCTTCCTACTCATGGGATACTTAGGAAGAAACTCCCCATGTGAGTAGATGTTTAACACAGGATTTCTTGTACACTCCTGTATGGCATCTGTTAACATCTATCACCTCAGACCGGGTACTGGGTTATTTGAACCACAGGTCCGTTCTGGTGAGAAAGTACCAGCACTCTATGACCTACCACTCAACAAATGTTCAAGTCGTTTACATCATATAAAATAAACCAGATTTTATAAAATTACCACAAATGTATTTTTCCTGTAACCATATACACACTCAGAAGTACAATGTTGTAGGGGAAAGGCTTTTGAATTATGTCTAAGTAAAAGATTACAGACTATTTGCAAACAGAGCAAATACAAGAATTACAAAGCTATTAATGTTGAAAGTATTTTTGACACATCATCATAAAGGCATACCAGAAATGACCCCCAAAACTCTAGTGTTAAGCAATATTAATTTCACTTACACAATTATGAATACACTCCCAGACTTGTGTTGATGTTTGCTGAAAGTTATTTCTATGTTACCAATAGTGAATTGGTAACATTTATTGAAGTGTAAGATTTTACATTTGTCTAAATAGTTTACAAATTCCATGTGAAAAATTATTAGTTTTGTGATTATAAATCAACTAAACAAAATAGTTAATCCTTCTTCTACTGATGGGTTCCTAGAAAAGCATAAAGAAAGACTTATGTTCAGACAGTTTCAATAGTCTTTAAAAAGTTTCAGCATCTGTCTTTAGTGCCTAGCTAACAGTCTCAAGGGCCTAAATTAACCCAGCATTCACATCTATCACAAAGAGTGGAATAAAAGCAGACTTCAAGCACTTCAGAGATCTGCTTGGAAGAGCCCCATGGGATATGGCACTGGAGAGAAGAGGGGTCCAGGAGAGCTGGTTTATATCCAAGGATCACATTCTCCAAACTCAAGAAAGGTCCATTCCAACAAGTAAGAAAGTGTATTGGGTTTGCATGGCAAGGTTTTG
>NW_010532390.1:0-5690 GCF_000687285.1 Phaethon lepturus | reverse complement strand
TAACTGCTTCCTGCTGGATTATGGGTGGGTTCATAAGCCTCCAGTCTTCTGGGACCTCCCCTGGACTGGCTATTAAAGACTGAGGCAAAGAAGGCATTAAGTACCTCAGCCTTGTCCTCGTCCTTGGAGAGAATGTTCCCCGTCATATCCAAGAAAAAACTTGTTTGATAGGGTGATTAGCTCTCCATCTACAGTTTTTATCCACTGGCAGTCAGTTTTGCAACTATTATGGACTCTGTCCCAGGTCTGAACATTTCTCTTCTGCTGGCAGAAATCATTACTTTATGAAAAATTATGACCAGTAGTGAGGGTCTCTCTCTTGCAGCTGTAGAGTTCCACTAGGCAAACAGTCAGCATGTGAGGATGATTATATTTTTCAGTACACAGTACAATAAAGCATTAAAGACCATACCCAAAGATTAATAAAATGCAAAATGATTTTAAGCAGCATACAAATATTAACCATATAGCTACTAATCTGCTAAACTCTATAAAGAAGTATTATCCAGAGTACTTTCAATATGACCCCCCCAAAGCCCAAAATACCAAAATGAGTTTAATTCTTCAGATTCTGTCCCATGTACTTGCAGTCATAGTTAAATTCTACCCTTTGCTTTGCTGAAAAAGGTTCCCTGTTGTACTTGATATCAGAAACTACTGGCTGCATTACTTCTTTAAGGGGGATTTTGTTCACAGATTAGATGGTATACTTACAAACAATTTTAATAAATATTGTAAAAGCTGTTTGGTGACAATTGTGTTTTCTTTCTGTTCACAATGTACATGCATTTTGTAGAAACACAAGACTGGAGTAAATGGCTACAGTAAACTTCTGCAGTGAACTGATACCCTCTTGTTCTGATTGTTACTCCACCTGTAATGGTGAAGGAATAAAGATTAAGTAGATCTGGGAGTAAGTGATCACAACTCAATATTTTCTCATTTTTTATGGGAAGCAAACCAGATCTGATCTATAGGAGAGTTCTCCTTTTCCCCATTCGCTTAATATTGGGAAAAAGCTCACCTGAGGCTCTCAGTCTTTTGTTTAAGGTTTAAGATAAGGATAAATAAATCCCTAATTGCTGAAGGATGTATATAATATTACCTTTCATTTACCTCTACAAACCTGATAAATACCACTTTAAGGATTAATGGGTTATAAATTTAATTTTATCTATAAAAATAAATCACAGAACTTAATTTTTTTAACTGAGTGTTGTGATGGTGATTTAATCTTCAGTCTATTTTAAGTATTCAATAGTCACTAATACCGAATCCCTTAAACTTGTGATACAAGAAAATACTATTTAAATGAAGTATATATGCATAATGGTTCTGAGATTGTGCAATTTTAAATTAGAGTTCTCTACAACGCTAATTAGAAATGTTATCATGCTTATGTGTTATCCAGAGACATGGTCTAGAGAAATGTATCTTAAATGTATTGATTACATGATTTTAGAACTCACAATGTTTGAAGGTACCATAAAAATACTGATATTCTTCTTATGTTACTCTGTTGTTACTCAAATGAAATTTTCCTCAGAGAGCTAAGATGGGATGTAAGGTCATATACTGTAACTCTTCCCCCACCCCAAAATCACAGTGTACTCAACTGTTTGCAATTGTGCATTGCTTACTTTGAAACATTACTGGAAAAAATTGGCATCTAGATAAAAATAAGAAACATCTGGGTGTATATTGATGTAAAAATTATTGCTTTTCATACTGTACTACTATTGGCAGTTTTTTAAAAAATTATGTATGAGAGCTATTTTTACACTTTCCATTGAATTATACAAATATCATGTTCTTCTGACTTTGAAAGATAATAGAGACTATGAACTATAGAGGAGGCAAGATCTATTTTTTCCTGCTGTCAGTTTAAGACAATTTTGAGAATAATAATTTCTTAAAGACGTTAGCACTATATTTAACAACTGCAATAGCAGAAGAGTCCACAAAAACATCTATCATGGAAATAACAAATAAAAAATAGCAGTGTATGTATCAGAAAACAAAGAACATAGTCATTTGAACTGGTAAATGAAGAATAAATACTCCAAGCCAGTTGTATAAAAATGATCTTAAAATAAAGGACATTCGTGACTTGTAATTCAATAGTATTTCAAGACTCAACATGTAGGATTAAAGTTGATGTCAGGCAATTGGCACAGGTAGTTGTTCTTGTCAATTACTATTTTATCACACACCAAAGTGTGTAATCTTGTACATATATGTAGTTTATTTTTTTCCCCATCTCACCTCCCATCTCCTTTAAAAATCCTCTGAAAAGAATCTTCTAAAGAATAAGAAATTGGTAACATATCCATCTTAATAATTACTCTAAAAGATCTGCTTCAAAACAGAAACTGATGCGCAGGTGTCCTGGTTTCAGCCAGGATGGAGCTGGTTTTCTTCACAGAAGCTGGTGTGAGACTGTATTTTGGATTTGGGATGAGAAACTGTTGATAATGTGCTGATGTTTTGGGTTGTTGCTGAGCAGTCAAGGACAGTCCAGCTTCTTGTGCTGGGCTGCCAGCGAGCAGGCTGGGGGTGCACGGGGAGCTGGGAGGGGACACAGCCGGGACAGCTGACCCAGACTGGCCAAAGAGATATTCCCTACCATACGACGTCATGCCCAGTACATAAACTGGAGTTGGCCGGGGGGCGGAAATCGCTGCTCGGGGACAGGCTGTCGATCACGGGGTGGTGAGCAATTGCTGTATTGGGCATCACTTGTTCTTGTACATTCCTTTGTTGGTATTATCATCGTTGTTTCCTTCTTTCTTTCTGTCCTATTAAACCGTGTTTATCTCACCCCACGAGTTTTTTTTTTTCCCAATTCTCTTCCCCGTCCCACTGCGGGAGGGGGAGTGAGCGAGCGGCTGCATGGTGCTTAGTTGCCGGCTGGGGCTAAACCACAACAGCAGGAAAATATTTTAATTGAATAGTTTTAGATTACCTTACAGAAAAAAGATCTTAATGGCTTCATTGACACAACTCTTTTTATTAAAATAAATAAATTTTAAAAAACAATAAATGTGTTTGATGCTCTTGAGGTATTTTTTTAATTCCGTGATTTAAAATTAGAACATCAAAAGAAATATGTGTCAGGACACTGAAAGAGTCAGAGGCAATGTGTCGAATTCTTACTATATAATTAAAAGAGATCAGACATACCAAGCCAAATATGCTGCAGCAAGATGTCAGGTGAGGTCTTGAAGCATGATCGCACATTAGTGTAGTGCCAGAATTAAGCTACTAAGTCCTGTCCAATGTTGTCTCAGCAACATGAAAATATTCATGCTTCCATACAGATGAGTGATTCTCTGCACTATATTCCATTAAGCAGTGGGGACATGTCCTACGTTGCCTAAATGTCTTAGTGTTTACAAGGGCAAGACCAAACATGAACTAAAATCTTTATTTCTTTAATTACACATATGTTTTATACTAGATATTGATTTTCATTGTGTTTTTATCCATATAGTACTACATTGATTTCCCTGTGATATGAATCACACTACAGACGCACCAGTATTCTGTGTGTAGTATTTTACTGTGAATCAGCAGTATTTTAGTAAGAACTGCTTTTAAAATGTTATTTTTAAAGAAATAAATTAATATATTATTTGGTACCAGGGTAGTCATGTTAAAATACTAATTAAAAAATTTACTTTTACTATTATGAAGTGTTTACTTTGTGGTTACAATTAGAAATACATAAAAATAATAATAAAATTATTGATTTTATTAATCTTACTGATGATTTATTAAGAAGTTTGTGATTCCTGGCTTCAGTTTTTCCACAGGGATCAATTTGAATTAAATTATCTTGCTTAAAGAAAAAAGAAAAAACCATCATCTCTAGATAACATAAAATGACAGACAAACATATTTATAACCAGAGGTTGCCCTGAAGATATATTGATGGTGACTGTACAATTCTCTGAAAAGACAAATATTCTTTCTACTTAACAGGACTGTTCAGTTATGAATTCTCATAAAACCTCTGTCAACTGACATCTTGAAGAAATTTGAGTTTTTAATCTTAAAACTGGACAGAAAAAGAGAAAGACTTTTAACATTTTGGTAACTTGTAAAATCCTAGGGAAAAGGGAGCATAGCAAAACTTTCAGTTTTCTAATAATGAGGTAACTGCATAATGAAAGGAATGTAGTGCTGAAAAAAAAAGTTTAAAAATTAATTTATTTTCTTGTTTGCAAACTGGATATAGCTCAACATTTCACTAGATATTTGAAATGTCTCACTGAATGAAGGAAAACAATACTTGACTTGCAGATTGTTCACAACCAATCTGTGAATATTTTCAGTATGGGAGATGTTGAATTTTCTTAGAGATAACTTATTGATTAGTTGGAATTATGACTGTTTTCTGAAACAAGAAGCTGATTTCTTGCTATTAAAATTAGGAAGAGACACCATAACAGGTGCATATGGCTTCCACCAAAGATGGACACAGAATTTCAGTTTTCCTTCATCAGTCATGTAATTCACAATGCACATTATAGAGAAATGCTTAATCTTGATTTGAAGACTTTTTAGAGGTTTCAATATATTTTTGATAAGGTTTTCCATTGGTTAATTCTTCTTGGTAAAATATTGGACATTTCAATAATCTGGGTCTGGTGCATTGAAATTTGGGTGAAAACTGGTCCATAAGTCACATGGAAAGAGGTCTCATGCTAAGTTCATAACTTACATGCCTAGAAGAATGTGTTGTGAAGCTGATGCTGAAGATGTCTGAATATTAAATCACAGATGTTCAATTTCAGACTAAAAATTTAAACATGACTCAAAATGTATCTAAAGTTTCTAGCAGGTTCTTTGCACTGGTAAAAACTAATCTACATGTAATAAGGTAAGAAACTTTGTACAGGAGAAAATCTTCAGGAAGATGAGTAGATATATTTATATATGTTTTAATAAATCAGGTATAGTTCTGTCCTTTAGTTATAGTATCTGTTTATATAATCTAATGTAAAGCTTTTTATTTTATATAGATCAACGTTTTTGCCTGTTAACGTTATTTTTTGCAATTAAAATGTTTTACAATGGAACTAGTCTTCCTTATAAATGACACTTTTATCACTTTTCCTGGAATTTTTCTTTTCTTGGTGATACTAATTTGTGAAGCAATTAAGTTGTAGGTAAGATTCAGAAAACAATAACTTTAAATTCTAATTTCTTAACTGATTTATAATAAGAGATTGTCTTAATGTGCATAATTAGTTATAATTCATCAATCAGTTTTGATTCTTTATATTTACAATGGTAATACTCTGAGGACACTAAATTTCAACATTACTTTCCCTAAACATTTTCTTGAAAAACACCTTGCAAGGAGTTGGCGGGGAAGGTGACTGGCCTGGCTGAACAGGGAGATTTTGCTGGGACTCAGGGAAAAGAGAAGAGTTTATCACCTCTGGAAGAAGGGGCAGGCAACTCAAAAAGAGCACAAGGATCTCGTTAGGTCAAGCAGGGACAAAATTAGAAAGGCAAAACGCCAGCTAGAGCTCAGTCTGCCCACAGCTGTAAAGGATAATAAAAAATGCTTCTACAAATATATTAATAACAAAAAAAGAGCCAAGGACAATCTCCATCCCTTACTGGATATGGTGGGGAATGTTGTCTCCATCTCCTCAAGGATGAGGACAAGGTTGAGG
>NW_010532389.1:0-11284 GCF_000687285.1 Phaethon lepturus | reverse complement strand
ACCTTAATGATTCTATGATTCTATGATTCTGTGATGTCAGATAATGTATATAATACACAGTGGCAGACTTTCGTTTGACTGAGCAAGTAGATGTAATAAAGCTTCAATTGGTATTATATCTGAATCAAGAAGGCATTATAGCAATTGGACCTTTACTTGCACTAAAGGCTACAGGCCAAAGTACATTTATATGTTTAAGAATTAATGTGATCAGTAAGATGGTGGAAGATTAAAAAAGGATGAACTGAGAGACAGAAATTCTATGTCCATTTATGCAAAGGTCCTGGGGTGAGAAACACTGCTTCATTCAGGCTTTAGGTGAAGTTTGAGGTGTGACAAATCTGACTCCTCTCTTGTGATCAGAGGAACACGTTGTTGCCATTGCTCTGGATCCTGTCTCTTAATGATGACCAGACCAGATGTTCTGTTTTAAAAAAAAGCTACGGACAGGTAAATTGCTGGGCAAGGCACTGGCAGTGCCAGCTTTCAGTAATTCCCCGTCTTTGTGTGGATGTGATGTGATGTGATGGAAGTTGAAAGCAAAAGCAGAAACTTAATATGACCCTTGCCACAGGCACCTTGGATAAAGCACTCTTGGCCACTAGACAAACACAGGCCTCGAACCTGCAGCAGCCGGTTAGTTTTATACAGACAAATAGTTCCACTGTGGCATGAAGCATGCAGAGGTTTATTGGAAGATGCCCTGAGAAGGGAAGTGGGAGTGAAGCAAGCTGGAGGAATGACTAATAAGAAGTAGAGAGGAGTTAAGCACAGGGTAGCAGAAGTTCAGCCACTTGGCTGATCCATAAGGTGGGTGGGTTACAGCTGGAGCATCACACCAGATAAAATAACAGGAAGAGCCGAGTCATGGCAACCACAGGGAAGAAGACCACCAGGAAGACACACCGAGCTGGGTGAGAAAGGAGAAGAGGGTACATAATGCTATGAATGCAATTACTCACATCTCTGACTCATGACTGGATGAGTGTCACTATTTTATCCTTTGTTGATTGTATTTTGGTTATTTTACAAGTAACTGAGCCCAAAGGGAACGTGCCATGAAGCCCTTGGGAAAGCAGAGGTTACTAAGCCAAAAGAGATTAGGTAGAGAGTTTGCAAATGAGTGAACACAAAGAATGTGTAAACATAAATATCTGAGGAGTTAATATCTGAATGATCATCTTAGGTGAGAGAGGCATGGTTGCAAATATGAATGAATGGACAAGCACCATAGTCTTTAAATCTCACTGTAACAGGCCAGGGGACCATGTAAGAGCCAATCAAGAGAAGCCAGATGAATCCTGTCCAACCTGCCTATGACAACTCTGAAGTGGTGGGTGTTTAATGAAGAGTCTCCTGAGCTCCTCAAGTTTTGCCCCAGACCATACCCAGCCACATCCCTGTCTCTGCTGCTCTGAGTACCTCCTCTTCTTAACCTAATGGCCCCATAATATGAACTCCATGAACTTGGATGTGAACTGCAATCTTGCCTAAAAAAGAGGAGAAGGCTCATCATCTTGACAGACCCTAAGGTTAGAAGCCAGGCAACAAGACCCATTTCAGCCTTGCCTGTCCTACAGTATTTCCTGTCTGGCAGGTAGGATCACTACTCCCCAGTGCACAGCTTCGCCCTTAGCTTGGCATGGCAAGTCCCACACTGGGAACAGGTGCCTCATCTTGAGGGGAGCCTCATAAGATGTGTCCCTCTGCTGAGCGCCCACCCCTGAGGCCCCTAACAGCAAATGCACTTCTCAGGCACATGCCTACGGTCCTGCAACAAAAAAAAAAAGACTACTTGCATGCAAAGCTTTTACAAATTTGGTCACTGTGACCAAACTTTATTACCCATTTTATGGAACTGTGACAAAAGTCTAGGAATCAAACAACATGGGGATCACAGAGGCTATTATGTTTATTGTGCTGAACAGACTGTGATAATCCATTAAAGGAACACTTTCAACAAGCAAGCGATTTGAAGTACAATCATAGACAGCAACTCTACACGAAGAACAAAGCAAAAAGTTAGAAGACACTCAAAAGAAAAAGTAAACTGTAGTTAAACATCTTGAAGTGTTTTTTTTTTTTCCTGCAAACACACCTCTCTTGCAGAAATGGTAGAAGAGTTAAATGTCCAGTCTTAGTTAGCAGTGACCAATGACAGCAAAGAACAGTCGTATAAAATTTATCTCCCACAAAAATAAACTATATATATAAAAAATTTTATGATGTTCTCACTGATTCAATGGCCACATGCAATTTTTCAGTCTGAAAAAATGAGGTATAGTAGGCCCTAAGAGGTAGTAATGTGTTTTGATTGTACTACAATATACAGAAAATAGAAGATTCATTTTATCAGAGTGGTAAGTCTCTCGGAGGTTGAAGTGTGACACACACCTAGCGATTATTTCTGTGTCATCCACTGAATACTGTGGTTTTAAAAAATGCAAAAAACCACCAAACCCCAAACCCCAAAAGGGACTTGCTAAGGCTTGATTCGATGCCCTTTGAAGTCAGCAGAATTCCTTCTACTGCCTTCAAGTGACACTGGATTTGGCTTGTTAGAGCTACTGTACAGCTAGGATTATTTCTCTTTCATTTAATATTAACATGTCTAGTTGTAAAACTCCGATCAGCTCTTTCTTAGCGATTTCCGTCACTGAACCCTCTGCGGGCGTTCGAGGAGGTCCACATTTCTTGACACTGCCTCTTGGAAGAAGCCAGTAAGTAGTTATCTTTAACTGCATTTGGCTCGGTACTAAAGCCATACCAACAGACGCCTTCCTGAGAAACTACCCCTGGCCCAGTTATTAATACAATGGTACAAAGTACTGACTAGGAAAGAGAGGAAGAAGGGAAATAGAGCAGAAATAGAGAAAATGAAATAGGAAGGGGGAGAGAGAGAGAAAGAACAACAAAAGTGAGAGAAAGGAGAATAAAAAACCTCTACATAAGAAGCATTTAAAATAAATCTGGCTGAAACATATTACAAAATCACATTTGTGTAAAATACATGAAAATACTTGTCAAGTATTTTCTTACAATCTACTAATTTTTTTTAAAACACATATTTGTGATTGCATTATGCAAAAGCTGAGCTTGTTGCTTCCCACCTACAAAGCTTCAAGTTTCTTTGAAGGTTTTTTTTTGTTCGTTTTTCTTTTTTTAATACGAAAGTAATTTAAAATGTGTTCATTTTCCACAAGTTATTTTACAAAAATAGTTTTGAATTAGGGATTAGTTGCAGTCCTAACTGTTTCAAACGTCTCAAAACTAATGCTGAAAGTAACAAGTTCATTCCATTTAAAGTCTGGAGGTAGGTCTTTGTCAATCAATTAGTCCATTTCTTTAAACAATTCATTTGAGGTACAAACCTGGACAGTAATATTTAAACATTACAGCTAAATTTTTTTCTATGTCATGTAGTGTCATTGAAGAAAATTATCCTCACAAACCTATCAGCAATTCAGTACAAAAATATATTCAAGTTAACAGTACATTACACAGAAGTCTAGCAGAGAATAGGGTAAGTACATTAAAAAAAAAAAAAAAAAAACAACAAACCAAGAGAAGGAAAAATACATAGTCATGCTGAAACACAATAAAGATATTGCTTCCTTAACCGCAATTAAGTATTGAAGTAGAAATAAGGGGAAAATGCAGATACTCATGATTATCTACCCAGTAAAAATTTCCTGCATTTAATGTGTATAGCAGCATGTACTTATCAGTCTGTTGAGTTAATTGTAAAAATCAGAGGTAGTATTGAATAGTGGGGTAATATTGCATCTGGTGCTAAAAGTGCTGCTTTGAATGAAAAGATGGAGAAATGCCACTGGCACAGAGGTGCTCAGTGAACCATCCTATGTCAAAATACATTGCTTAAAGTAATGCGCGCGCTTAGCTGAGGTACGTGGTGTTGGTTCTTACATCATGACTGATGAGTAATGAGGAGAGATTCAATTCTTTTGAAATACTGGTATGGGATGACTGGAATTAGTCGAAACTAAGCAAAACAAATGGATTATTTTTGTTCAGGTAAATTAATGATTAATTCTGAGGTACCTTTCTGTATGTTTTAAAACACTTTTCTTGATAAAGACTTAGTAATTAATGGCATAAGAGTGTTTGGTGCTAGTCATTTTTGTTTCCATGGCAAACGCCTGGCTCTACAGAAAGCCTACTCCGTCTGGCTTCCTATGGTCCAGAAGGTGAGGGCTGTTCATTTTGTTTATTACTACTTCTGCTGATATCTTTGTATCTATAACTATACAACGTATCTTTGTCTTTCTTCCCTTTTGCAAAATGGAAGTACCTTTTTCATGTTGATTTCTTTCTTCCGATTACCAGCTGAATGAAGTGAAAGATCAGCTTGCAATTTTTTTTCCTGAAATAACAGTAAGTCTTAAAAAAAAAAAAAAAATCAAGTACAAGTCTACAAGAAGGTTACAAAAAAAAGAGTAGTATCTATCCCTTATCTTTGGTGTTCTAAAACTGGGAGTTCACTAAGTAGGGAGTGGGTTGCTGGAAGTGTTGCAAGGCTTTAGTGTTACACACCCAGCCTTTCCTATTTCAATGCCCATTATAATGACTATGTTACAAGTTTCTTGTTTATATGCAGTGCAGTGAATGACATAAACCTGATTCAGAGCTCTTCTTGACCCATTCACCCTTACTTAGCAGCTCAAACAAACTATTAGTAGGTTAAGAAAAAAAAGAAAACAGTAATTAAAAGTTGCATCGTTAATCTGTGTCCCCTTTGTGTTACAGCAGTTTTTCACTAAACCTGGGACTGTGAAGGGATTACAAAGAAGATGATTAGTCAAATCCTTTTTAAGGTTATGCGATTTTTTTTTCCCCAGGCAAAAGTGGAAAGACCATGGCAATAGAAAATAAGTGGTCAAGGCAGTGTCTTCTCCCTTCAAAAGACCCAACTGCTGATGAGGTAGAAATTGCATGGTGCGGTCTCCTAGTCTTCCTCTGCAGACTCTTGTGAGGACGTTTCTTCAGTCTCTTCCTAGAAAACACAAATAGAAAAAAGAAATACTGTGGCAACCTTGCGTCTTAGGCTGTCACCTCACTTCTCTAATGCAGCTGACAATTACCTCCTGAGCTAATAAAATGCCCTTTCCAGCTGCTGTGACATCTCAAGAAGCTACTCTGGAGAGGAGGGGAAGGTCTCCCGCTCTCCAGTCACCCCACTTTGTTTTGCCAGGCTTTCCTCCTACACCAAGGGGTGCCACGAAAAAGTAATTTGAGACATGCTCTGTCATGGCCCTCTTACGGCCAGCAGACATGGGCTGCCAGAAAGTGGAAAGCCTTTTGAGCAGGTATCCGATGTTAAGCGTGTGCTCTGGGAAGCCTTCTCCTCCTCGTCAGTTGTCCTCCTCCGGCTCACCGCTGCCTTCATGTTCAACTTCAGCAAGCCTGCCTGAATGCGATGCTCTTACACTGCTTATTTAACAAATGTACAGTATCTTTCAGGACAAGGGTGGTAAACTGCAGGCAATAAACATTTCTGATAAAAAGGGCTGTCAGTGAAAAGTTGTTTTTTAGTAAATGCTGCACATCATTGCCTGAGACAGCACATGAAAAAGATCTAGGAAGAACAGGAATTTACCCCCTCAGCCAACTGAGACCTTTTAAGAATGACCAGCTTAAAACAGCTTATAACAGTCTTCATACTTTAATAGATTTGATTTTCCACATGGCTTCATTTTGTCTGGGTGGCTAACTGACACAATTTATAACTCTCTTCCTTTCCCAGGCCACTACAGTACACCATTCAGCAAAGCATGCCTTAAAGCTTGCCTGCGTTATATGACCAAACTTCCATTCATTAGTGTTTGAAACACCTCAGCTGTGAAGGGCTCCTAAATGCTACCATGTGTGACACTGCTGCGGAGGAGCGGCATCAAGGAAAAATACTGGGCTTTAATCATAGGCCACTGCTCACTGCAATCCCCTTTCAAAAGGTTTCAACCTCCCCCCGCCACATCCCCTCAAGAAAAGGCTGAAAAAAAGAGCTGTAAATCCAAGGAATAAACGTAAGTATAAATGAATGAATGACAGCTTAAAAAATACAACCATAGCAGCATCAAGCCATGAGATTTCACACTGGTTTTGTTTAGTCTGCTTTGGGTTATGTGGGATATGTGAAAAGCATGAAGCAAACGCTCCCCCTCTCCCTTCGTACCCCTACCCCCGGCTAAAGCTCGGGCCTCAGATATTTAAGCCAGTAGGTTTTTACCTCTTGACTAGGAAACAGGCCATGACCCTGGGGTACTCTCTCAAGCACCAGGCACAAAGAAAGATGTAGCATGATCAAAGCCGTGGATGGAGGAAAGAGAGCAAAGTCAAGTGTCAGCTGCCCTCTGACCTTGACTTTTCAATTAATATTTAAATTCCAGAAGACACTGATTGATCATGCAGATGAACAACTTCTTCCTCGCAACAACTTGTGTCCATTTGTAGCCGGGTCATACTCACAGTGCTGCCACGAAAATGATCCCTGACTCACGAAATGGTTAAGCGAATTTTACCTCGTCCCTGGCGGCACTGGGGGACCTGCACTCACACTCCATCGAATCCCATTAGCGCATAATGCATTTTCCCTGCTCATCTTCCCCGCAGAACGCGACTGCGACTGCTGTAACATTTCAGTCAAGAAGAAAAATGGTATCTACAGGCACCTAATGAAGGGCTGATTTGGGCTGCACGGGGAGAGACAGTGCAAAATATGTTGGTTTGAGCCTTGGTAATTCAGAACTTGGGATGACCAAGGCAAACACCGGCTTTGCCTCCAAGCCAAGTATTTCACAAAAAAATTACGACTGTGGCTTCCGTGCTCTTAACATAATACAGGTAGATATGTTTTGGTATTGGATGATGATCATGTGCTTAATTCCTCAGAGCACTGTGGTCAGCCCCAAGCCCTTCATCGTCGTTTCCCGGAAAATGGCCACGCATGCGTGAGCGCAGAGTGGCAGCTCACTTTGTTTTACACATGGCTTGTCAGCAGACTACTGAAACCTCATGAACTCATTTTCCATGAACGTGGACTTCTGATCACAGAACAAGAAGGATGGGGGAGATGCAAAGTATGTGGAAGGACATATGTCAGAGCCCAGACAGGGCAGTCTCAGAGAGCTACTCTTAGTTAAAGAGTTGCCCACTCTAGTGATTTTTACTGTGAATCTCACAATATTTTTTTTCCTTGGTCACACTGCTGCAGTGACCAAGGAAATGAATAAGCAGTTCTTCTTTCATCCACGTATTTACAGTCGTGTAATGAAGGATGAGTTTCTTTCATCTGCAAATGCACATGCAAATGTGTGTACCTGTAATACCTGGAAGGATGAGAAACCCAAAATCAACCCCCCCCCCCAGTTAAATCATAAACTAATTATTCAAAAATATGTGAGACTGGCAGATTTCAAATTCACATCAATCTTGGGAAAGACTTTTTTTCATGAAGAAAAGCTGGCAAAGGATCAGATTGTTGTGCAGAAAAAAACCAACAACTTTCCTTCATTAAGTTCATTCCTTGCAAAAGCCTAAGATAGCTCAGTTTCAGACGAGTGGTTTTAAGCCAACCTATCATGTAAGTCAGTCCCTTGTCAAGACACAGATGGAGACATGATTGCTGCTCTGAAGTGCCTACAATTCAAACAAAGGGATAATACAAATCAGACATATATGCATGGAGGGACCCAAAGGAAGAAGTGAGTAGAGGTTCTGAAAGAGAAAATGCAGATGTGTAAGACAGGACAGAGAGGGATTTTTTGCACTGGTGAAAAACTGGCTGCAAATATCAGAAGGTTGTGCAGCTATGATCCGCAATGCACCCTTTGCCTCTACAGCACCCACATGCACATGCCCTTCGCTCCAAAAGATGGAGGGGGGCAGGCGTTTTGAAAACTGTGCCCCCGCTAGAAGTTGCAAAATGGCTCTGCACTGAGTCAGCTCAGCCAGAGATTCACTGAAGCGCACTGTGTGGCACATCAGGGTGCTGGGCACCTCAGGGAAAGGATGCTTTACCATCAGTTAGCACCCTCCAGGCACTCACAAGTCCTCACAGACCCACCAAGGTCGATGGCATAGCCATACATCATAGGATCAGTCCCTGAGTCAAAAGTCAAAGGAGAAACTGCAGCTGGAGCAAAATACTTTGTAAGTCCAGATGTGCTTCCGATCAAGTTGAAGAGAAGGGCAAAAATCAAGAAGGAAGCATGGTCGTTAGAGCAGTCATTAGAAACCCAAGTCACGCAGTCACAGCGGTACAGCCATGCAGAGCATAAATTCAGTAACACCACCACAGGAAGCGCTCAGCCAAGAAGCAAAGGTTTCACGTTACAGGGCAGCCTTAATTCAGGTTGTTCTCACTTTTTAGGTGCATTCACTGTAGTTGTGGAGACAGAATGGTGACATGTGTTAATTGAGCGTAAATGTTCATTGATCCAGTTTTGCCTTCAATAGCTGCTCCCCTGGTTATTTGTTTTCTGCTGCAGTGGGCTTGCAACAGGCTGGGCTAGCAGACTGCAAAGAGAAACCTGAGAAACCTTCAAACCAACCAGGTTGGATCTGGTTAACAGGGAAGCCACAGCCATGCAGGCCTCAGGGTGAGCAAGACAGGCACCTGAAGGGTAGGGTAAATACACACACGCACAGCTCAGGCTTTACTCCCTGCTGCTAAGACAATATCCCAAGTGGCTCCCGGTGCATCCGTGTGCCTGGCATGCATGTATCCCCAGGGGCTGACAGACACACGTGCTGCAGAGGCAGTTTTACGTGGCACGCCCTGTCCTTGGTTGTCCCATGCGTGGTTCATCCTGAGCTGCTACAGGTCACAGCGTGATGTTGTAAGACAAACTGCAAACCAGCACCCTGAGCTGTTTCCACCCTTAACTGCTATAACTGCCCCACCAAGCCGGGAGTGATGTGGAGCTGCTGTCTCTCCCAACAAAGAGCAGCAAGAAGGCTTTCTTCAAATCTCCTCTGTGCACAAATGTTTATTAGGTCTTTTCTTGAGAGGTATCACTGGCAAGTGGCTGGCAGATGTGTACACTGGACTGGAACCCACCAATGCGGCCCCCTCACCTCTCACTGGTGTTGGGTCCCAGCAGGAGAGAAAGGACAGAAGTTGCCCAATGGCTCACAGCAGGTATCTGCTCTGAGAAGGGCTACTCTGCGGGGGGCTGGCACCACTGTTGTTAATCCTGATTTAACAGTGGTGAAGGTAACAAAAAGGGCCAGGAGGAAGGACAGCAGGCTTCAGTTAGAACAGCTATCTTTAGCCAGTATGCCTATTTGGACTTGCCCAACACACAATTTCAAAATACAACATCCTTCGTGGGATGTGGTTGCCTGAAGGTGGGAGCCCAGAGCTCTTCTGGATGGCCTGGGTATCTCATTTGGAATCCAGCAGCCAAGCCAGAAGGGTGCTGGCCTCCTGTGTCATGCCCCCCTGCTCTGTGTGGATGTCTCTGATCCCCTGGAACATCTAAAGGGCTACAGAGCAGCAGTGTTGAGATGCGTGGGCCCACTAACCTCCTCCGGCACTATGATGCTACATCTCTGCTTTTGAAGGTTCTCCACTGTGGGAAAATAAACTGGTGTATACTGCAGGAGTATGTGAAGAGATAACCACTGGGATGTGCACCTCATTCCTAAAGCTCAGTGGTGGCACCATCCAGAACGGAGCTGTGCAACAAATCACCGTATTTAAACTACATTGTCTTTTCAGGTCAGAGTCACCCCGTGTTCCCAAGAGACTTCTTTCCCATGACATCCTGCGCGGGTGAAATGTAGCTCTGCCTGCCACCCAAGACCTCCATTTGGTGATCCACATTTGGTTGATGCAGGTTATTTTTCTGGCAGTAGAAGCAGCCAGTAGCATCCTGGTGTCCTCAAGAACAGACAAGATTAGTTGGGTCTTTTTATGTCCTCTGCATTCCTTGTTTTGGTGGACCCCCACAAAGCGACGTCAACAAAACCTGATCACGAGACAATTGTTGGTGTTTGAGAGGAGCATTCCCCCCACCTGCAGAAGGGCAAGTGTTTGGCATTTTTGTAAAAATGTTTGTCCTGTTCTAATACCCTGGGGCAAAGCTCCTTTACAGCTACTTCAAGGCTAATTGTCTTTGCCTCGAGAAACTCACCCTAATACCCTGGGGCAAAGCTCCTTTACAGCTGCTTCAAGGTTAATTGTCTTTGTCTCGAGAAACTCACTGGCAATTCAGCTGGCAATTCATTTTTTTCACCTTCTGCTCATGAATTTCTGAACCACCTCCATTTGGTGATCCACATTTGGTTGATGCAGGTTATTTTTCTGGCAGTAGAAGCAGCCAGTAGCATCCTGGTGTCCTCAAGAACAGACAAGATTAGTTGGGTCTTTTTATGTCCTCTGCATTCCTTGTTTTGGTGGACCCCCACAAAGCGACGTCAACAAAACCTGATCACGAGACAATTGTTGGTGTTTGAGAGGAGCATTCCCCCCACCTGCAGAAGGGCAAGTGTTTGGCATTTTTGTAAAAATGTTTGTCCCGTTCTAATACCCTGGGGCAAAGCTCCTTTACAGCTGCTTCAAGGTTAATTGTCTTTGTCTCGAGAAACTCACTGGCAATTCAGCTGGCAATTCATTTTTTTCACCTTCTGCTCATAAATTTCTGAACTGCAGATTTAAAAAACTAGAACGAATTTAGGGACATGAACTGCAGGATCACAGTAATGCTACATATGGAGCCTCTGCATTTGTCAGAGCTTTTATTTTATAACAAAGTATTAGCTGTTGGCACAGATTTTTCTGGCTGCTTTCTAAGCCCGAGAGGGTATGCTTGAATAGATATGTCAAAAAGAACTGCTGACAAGAGCAACTTGCAAACTGTGGACCATTGTCTGCTATTAACTTGTCTGAAATCCCCTGGCATGCAAGCTAATATTTCCAGAGGAGTCCCTGAAGCCAGTGGCTCCTATTGCAGATGCAGGGGCCTGGGCTGCACCCAGCTGAGACACAGTGCCATCCCAACTGCTCTGCAGCCAACACAACAAACTGCTTTAGAAATTCTTACAGCACTAACAGACACTCAGAGCAGGTTTGCTCTGCTTGAAGCTTAAGGTGGGATCTGCTGCTTTGAGCTACTTCACTCCCTGCAAAGCACACTGACAAGCTCAGGGACAGCTGTCATTCAGCAGTAAGGCAAAGTTTAATTCCAGGAGTTGGATTCAGAGCTCAAATTGTTGCAGGTATTTACTTCACAGATCACAATAAAAGGATTTATTAGGGCAG
>NW_010532388.1:0-5788 GCF_000687285.1 Phaethon lepturus | reverse complement strand
CGAGTGCCCGCCCCGGGGAAGCCGAGGAGCGGGGCTGTGCCGGCTGCGCCCTGCCGGGCCGCGACTGTACGGGCTGGAGCGGCTTAACGGGATGCCACGCCGCTGGGAACGCTCTCAAACCTCCCGCGTCCCCAGAAAAAACCCGAAGGTAGTAACTAAGATACTGTTTTGGTCATGCTTAATGAACTTGGCATTTCACACCAGTACACAGCCCCAGCGAACACTTAAAAATGGCTCGGTGTGCTAAAAATGCTTGTTTTCCAAATTCCTTACAATAAAACGTCATCGTGTTTGCTGTTTTGTCCGAGTAGAACCGACTTGCGGAAAAATGCTGAAGGAAACTGCTCTTCAAGTGAAATTACTCCTAGCAAAGAAGGGCGTATGGGAAATGAGAACTTTTAAGTGTTTATTTTCTTTTTTTTCCAGGGGAAACATTGGAAAACAGGGAGACGAGGTGACAGACAGGTGTACCATACCCACTGTCCACTGCTCATGCTGCGCATCCCTGTTCACGCACACAGTACGATGTGCATCTCCTCCATGTTTAACGCCATTGCTGACGTGATGACGCCACTGTCTAGATGTACACTGCCAGCACTATTGTTCTTTTGTTGCCTGGCACCTTCTCTGCTAATAATGCTACCAGATCTCTTTTTTTTTTTTTTGTGTGTGGGGGAGGAGGGCGGCACGCTAAACTTTCCTTATACAATGTGTTTCAGGCAAAATCCTTTTTTTGCAGATTGCTATTACATTATCTCTGGACTGCCCATGTTTTGCCACACAAATGAAAACACAATAAATCAGTAATAGAACTGCTAGTGCCTCCACAAAGGAAAAGACACTTTCACTGTTTCTTTAAAGGGTGTAACACAAGGAGCCACCATTACTGTGTCCAATGGTGCCCTCTTGTGAGAGAATTTATTTTATCCTTTATGACATTCACAAGTAACAAGAACACCAGAAATTAATCATAGAACTGACATACATACAACGAAGAACAAGACCCAGCCATTACTGGGCTTAGACCCACCTGTACACTCTGGTCCCACAGACTTGTTGGTGACCTTAGACCATCAGCTTTCATTAAAAACAAAAAATTAAAAAAGCCTACAAGTTTTAGGCCTCAGAGGCATTGAAAGAAGGCTGAAATCAGCCCCAAGAGTAGGATACCCAGTGAAGCTCCTCAAGCCTGTAAAGACCCTGAAACAACAGTCCTTGAAGAGAGAAATGGTGTTCATATCTCAGGGGGGTGCTGATGCCAAGTCCCTCTACACTGGGCATTTGACACTGCTCAATTTGTGACAGTGTGTGGCAGGAGATAAGTTTTACAAAGGTACCTGGTAGGGGTGGGACACACTTTCACTATAGGGTGAAAGAGCATCAAAACTCCCTTTCTCTTCAATACGTTTCTATTAATACAACGATCAAACAGCAGAGTGGGGGCAAGAGAAAAACTGGGGGGGAGGGAGGGGAGGAGGAGGGGGAAGGAGCAAGCTAACTAAACCTTTACTCTGAGCATTTAATCCAAAAGGGAAATAGGCAGAGCTTCCATGAGTTCAAACAGGGATTTATCTAGTAGCGACAAATCTTTATGTAGGAGTCTCTCCGGTACTATGGAGACATGCACGATTGAATTCCAGAGTGAAAACAGGAAAATGAAGGAGACAGGACAACGCAAGTGCCAGTAAGTGATGAAGATAAACCAGCAGGAAGCTTTTATAAATATACATGAATGGTTAAGCTTAGAGACAGACCTGCAGTGAGGCGCAAATGATAAAAACTGGTTATAACTTGGCTGTTCAGAGCTGGAGCACAGCAGAATTTAAGAGAACTCAGGACTATGTCTTTGCAGTGAGACCTTACCCTTGGAATAAGGAGCCAGCCCTGCTTACTCTCAAAGCTGCAGCTAAACTGGGATATACCTGGCTCAGGGTGTAGAAAGGACAGCATGGGTCCAGTTTCCCCAAGTTGCTTCTGTAGGTGGTATTCGGCTTTAGTTTCCATAGTGATTAAAGTTTATCCGGTGGCAGAATGATGCCTGAAGACAGCTGGGTAACAATGTTTACATTTTGGGGTGCTCAAAAATCATAATTCAGGTAAAACTACAGGATTTAGTTGAAATAATGCATTCTAAATATATTTCTTTGCTTTCTAGTTTCTGAGCATTAGCTCTCATTTTTTTCAGGTTTTTCTTCATAGCTATGCAGACTAGTCACTTTTCCTTTACAGCTGTTTGAAATGCTCACACAAATGTAAGACTAGGTAAACTGGAAAGAAAAAAACCCACAAAATTTCAAGATCTGACAAAGGGGAGGGTGAAACTTTGGAGTGTGGTGCTGTGCCAGGGAAATGATTCCTCCTCAAAAAATGGAATTATGTCTGGCTGTGGAACAGTTCACAGCATTTATACTTGCAGAGGCTCTGCAGAGAGTTCTGGACAGGCTGGATCAGTGGGCCGAGGTCACCTGTATGAGGTTCAACAAGGCCAAGTGCCGGGTCCTGCACTTGGGTCACAACCACCCCACACAACACTACAGGCTTGGGGAGGAGTGGCTGGAGAGCTGCCTGGTGGAAAAGGATGCAGGGGTGCTGGTTGACAGCCAGCTGAACATGAGCCGGCAGTGTGCCCAGGTGGCCAACAGCGTCCTGTTCCTGCTCCTGTTCTGGCCTGTACCAGAACTAGTGTGGCCAGCAGGAGCAGGGAAGTGATCGTGCCCCTGTACTGGGCACTGGTGAGGCCGCACCTTGAATCCTGTGTTCAGTGTTGGGCCCCTCACTACAAGAAGGACGTTGAGGTGCTGGAGGGTGTCCAGAGAAGAGCAACGAAGCTGGTGAGGGGGCTGGAGCACAAGTCTTATGAGGAGCGGCTGAGGGAACTGGGGATGTTCAGTCTGGAGAAGAGGAGGCTGAGGGGAGACCTTATCGCTCTCTACAACTACCTGAAAGGGGGTTGTGGTGAGGTGGGTGTTGGCCTCTTCTCCCAAGTAACAAGTGACAGGACGAGAGGAAACGGCCTCAAATTGTGCCAGTGGAGGTTTAGATTAGCTATCAGGGAAAAAGTTCTCACTGAAAGGGTTGTCAAACCTTGGAACAGGCTGCCCAGGGAAGTGGCTGAGTGACCATCCCTGGAGGTATTTAAGAGACATGTAGATGTGGTGCTTAGGGATGGGGTTTAGTAGTGGACTTGGCAGTGCTAGGTTAACGGTTAGACATGATGGTCTTAAGGGTCTTTTCCAACCTAAATGATTCCATGAATCCATGATTTTGTGCAAACTGCTACCCTATTGCTGACAAGAGAAAGGTGTCATTTTAAAGTGGACATTTGTGTCAGTGCTCAACCCATAGGAAGCTTAACTGCACAATTTTGATTTATGGGTAGCTACTGCATTTTAATCCTTTTCTGGGGTAATTATTGATGTCCAAAACTGGCTAAGGCATTTGCACCTTGTTGAATTGCAGTCTCCTATTTTGTGCATCAGTCTCAGCACAATGAATTGCATCCTTTTCCCCAGAAGCGACTGCTGACCCCACTTCCAGGCTCACCCTTGCCTCCCCTTTTCCTTGAGAAGCCATCTTCCCCAAATTCCATTTGCCAGTAGCTAGAACTAATGATGATTTACACACCAACTCCACTAAAGTGAAGGAGAGCAGAAATTCACAGATAGGAAAATTAAATGTTGCCAAAAGACCCTCCCATAGATAAATGGCTTTAAAGAAAATCCTCAGTAGGCTCCCCCCATGAAAACGTATTTTCATTCGAGTCTCTTGCAATGTGAAAGACAGATGCTATGGAAACTGCCGCTCAGACTTATGCCTGCACTGGCTTAGTCTATGAGGCAACGAAATTACAAAGGGTTGTGCCAGGGCACAGTGGTGGGGCTTTAAGTGTCTGCTTCCCGAAGTTCTCAAGTATTCAGTATTTTCCTTTATTTGTTTTTTTCAAAATCCTGGCTGAGTGCAGGCCCCTGCTGCTGCTCTTTCCCCATATGGACAACATTTGTCTTTTGTTTACTCAGCCAGCTGTAACGTGTGCTCTCCCCAAAACCCTTATTCTCTTTGTTTATATCTAGATTATACCACACACGATAGTATCATCTGAGTAGCTGCATCCTGCTGATTCCAGGCCCTGCATACAGACAAACCACGTCAGACCAGCCCATACAGTGTCCACTGCCTCTGCTTGTGGAGGGGATGCTTCCCCAGCAAGCTGTTCTTCACGGGAATCCTCCAGCCTAGGCTTGCCCGCGTAGGGAACTAACATTGTCAGTGTAGTTGCGCATCAGTGGCTCCCGGCTTTTGTCAGAGGTTGAGCCTGAACACAGGTTTGTGTGCACGTGAAGTGGGATGGTGGCACTGAAACACGAGAGCACTGTTTCAGGAACTCTGCGAGGGGTCCTGCTGGAGGCACACTGGGCCGCGGTCCGTCACACCAGGAGCTGTGTCCCTGGGCAGGTCCATGCTACCCCTAACTTCATGTCTGGGTAGAGTAGTTAGGAGACTGCTCTAGGTCTGTGTGTCACTTCTAAGGGACCTTGGAAACATGCCCACGTCTGAAGTTCCTTTGACCCTTTTCTGGTCTGCAGCACGGTGCTGTAGTGCAGGCTTTGCTCTTGCTCTGACACCTTCCCACCGATGCAGCAGGACAACTGGCTGCACCCAGCCGGCGGGGTGAGAAGGCAGAATCCGCACTGTGCTGCCAAAGCAGTAGCCGTCACCGGTTCTCTGAAACAAAACTACTCCTTTCGAGTTCCCAGGCCCCTATTCCTCCTTCTGTGACAGAAGAGAAATTTGTAACTGTGCCAAACATTGCCACATAATAAACTTAAAATGACAACATGTTTTTTAATATTAAGCATTCTTTTTCATGCCAAAAGATAAAAGTTGTGCACTTCAGCACACAGACCGTATTGTGGACATTCAAGAACACTGTAGGTGAGGTCAGGATACCCCAGCTCTGACAGTTCCAAGTAACTGGGGTTCTCCCATCTGATCTGCCAGTTCCTGTGCTGAGTGGGTGCCCACATGCCTAACCCTAAAGGTTGTTCTTTTTCCCCCTGCACCTGGGAGTATCTTTTAGGTATACCTGCATGTTCTGGCCACATCTGGGAACACATGTGCTCTGCCACCAGCTCTCAGCCACAAAGCACTGGAACTCTGAGGACTATCTAAGAGAAGAAAAGATATTTGTGATGAATATTGCTGCCAGCCACTGGAAAACAAATGCCCCTCTCCAAAGGCTTCTCAGAGGAGGATGTGGCAGAGACTTGCTAAGGAGAATGCAATCCCCTGTACACTTCTGGTTTGTACAAGCAGAAATTGCTGCAGTTCCCTGTGGAATGGCTTTCTTGGAGTCCACCGAAATACCAGCCATAGTCATTTACCAATAAAAGCACAGGCAAATGATGTCATCATGTAATAGAAGAAGGTACCCTTTCTGACAGGGATAAAAACGTAAGTTCTCTTTGGAGAGTACATTAAAAAACTGAGAAAGCGAGGCCATTTTGGGGAAAGTAGTATGACAGGACTAGAACTAGAGTGTTTGCAAGGAAGTCCACGACTGTTCTCAGTGAGAAGCAACAGTCGTAAAGGATAATAAAAAATGTTTTTACAAATATATTAACAACAAAAAGAGAGGCAAGGAGAACCTCCATCCCCTACTGGACATGGCGGGGAACATTGTCTCCAAGGACGAGGACAAGGCTGAGGTACTTAATGCCACCTTTGCCTCAGTCTTTAATAGCCAGCCCAGCTATCCGTAGGGTATTCAGCCCCCTGAGCCGGAAGATGG